>NC_134265.1:227477914-227537914 GCF_031893055.1 Leptodactylus fuscus | reverse complement strand
TTTTTTTTTCAAACCACTGGTGCAAAATACTTAACAAATCTTCAATATGTGAATAAAGTCTTAAGGCCTTATGTGCAGACATGATCCAAAGTGAAACAAAAATTTGTGATAAATATGGAAACAAACTAGAGATTTTTTTCTACATTTAGTTATTTATTTCAGTATCAGTAAGCATTAATCTCAGAATTGTTTCCTAATCTCTGTTATATTATATTAATACAAATATACATCAATATGTAGGAACGCTTTTCTCATACTCAGTTGGAGAGATTACAGCCATGATACTACCTGATGAACAAATTTAGATATGTAGTTTACTTCTAGAAATAAAACATAAAAATATAAAACATAAGAATTTGTATATGAATGTATAGACTGTATATTTTACAATATGACCATACTTGCAAATTTCAAGTACCCTTGAATGTGTGACACTTAAGATTCAGGATTGAATACATTGAATGTTCTTGTTACGGCAGCACATATATGGATGATAAAAAAACCCAATTCAGATTATTGTAGCTGTTACAGAAATTTCTGAAACAAATCTGTCATGTGTGAATGAATTGGTAGGCTTGATTCACACATGTAATTTTTGATATTTGCATACAAAATAGAGGAGATGTGTAAGTTGTGTATGGAAACTTTTTTTGCACTCAGGTCAGCTTCAGAGTTTTCCGGAAAGAAAATACATAACATCCAAACAAAACAATGTGGAAAAACTGAATGTGTGAATTTTTTTTAGCCTGAGCAAAGTCAGGCTACATCATAGAAAACTTTGCAGTTTCGGCACACATTTGATGTAAAAATAGTCTTTGCTCAGTTTTCTGCTGTAAGTAATCTTAACTGTATTGGTTCATAAAGGCAACCTCGTATATTACTTCGGACAGTGGCCAGTAAAAAGATTTTTTTTTTACTCCAGTTCTGATGAATGCGCCCTTGTGAATGTATCTTTTATAAAAATTTTATCGAAAATCCCCAAAATTCCCAAAAATTGAAATAGTACATTTGTTTGGGTGGCTTCATACCACTGTGGTTTTGGATACCATTTCTTCAGTTAAAGAAAATGAAGTTCCATCAGGAAGTAGAATTTCTAAGTATTTCATTTATATCTCTGAATATATTTTTGAATCCACTTTTAGCTTGTGCTCAAAATACATGAAAAATTATATTTTTTTTTTTATTTTACAAAAATGCTGTGCATGAAACAATCCTTAATGGAACACAGTCTTGATACAGAAATAATACTTTTATGCAAGTATACACAGTAGTAAGTAGAACAAACTGTTGTACACAATGACAAGTTAGCCTAGTTTCCCTTCACTTTATTACAAAAGACTTCATATCTCGGTTTTAAAAAAATATGCATATGGATGCCATAGAAAGTGAACAAACACCATAGCAAGAGCAAAAACAAAGTTTATGTTTTTTGTCTATGGCATCAGCATCCATTTTTTTATTCCGAAACAGAGGTACTGTATTATTAAAAAAATGATGTGAACGTCTAAACAAACATCAACACATAAAATCATAAATGACCAGACATGCAAGTAGTAAATATCTATATGAGTATTTGCATGTGTATACATAATGTATGACATTTCGTAAGCATAAGTATGTGACAGTGAATTCTTAATAATCACTATGTTACTAGAGATTAGTGGAGTTTATCTCATATTCAAATAATCTTTATTAATAATGCTCAATAACAAAAGATTAAAATATGTGATAGAAATTCTAAGTTGAAACTGCATTGTTAGACATTATTATTACTACATAAAAGTGCGTAAAAGTGACTGTTTTTTATATTGATTTTGTTGTGCTTATCATATTGGTTATTTTTGTATTTCTATAGGTATTTATAAAATTTAAAATGTTTATTACTGAGTACCAAAAGTACAGTATGTTTTCATTCGATTGAAATTTTGCAGATTTATTGAAGTAGAGAATCTGAAGTATTTCTGGGCATACATTTTGGCCTGTTTAAGGGGTCACACTGCTATGATTCGACCCTTTATATTTCAGCTTTATATTTCAGATCCCCATCAAGCCAGATACAAGTGGAGTAGAGCTACACACAGCTACGTGCAGAGCTACTGTTTTGGGGCATCGGAGAACATTATAAAGTGTCTATGAATAAGTAGACAGATGGGTGATCGCAACCCTGCATTGATAACTGGTTGGACATACACCTAAAAAAAAAAGATATGTTCAGTCAACCTTTAGTGATCTTAACAGGTAAGAAGGAGCAAATCTGTATGATGCTTAAAAGGTTGTACCAAGTTATGAAGTTTGATCCCCAGGACAGTCCCTAGAACAGGGCTTGGTGTTCCCATCCTGATCATGAAGCTGTCACACATCTTGTTATAAGGCAATAATTGAGTTGGCATTGTTCAGCGGTATCTACCAGGGCACTGTATTGGATCACCAGCTAAATGTAAATGCTCAGTCACATGAACCTTGCAGGAAATATTGTACCATGTTCTGTAGGTATTCTCCTTTCTAGACATATGGAGGTATTCACCCCTCTGTACGCTTACGGTGCCATGAACATGATGCCACAGTCAGGCATCACCTTAGTGATCTTAGTCGGTTATTACAAATGGATAGAATGCATTATGACTCGAAAAATGGATCTCTGTAGTGTCAGTGGTCGGTAAACCTCTAGGGATCACACTTCAGATTTGTCGACTCTTCACTAACAAACAACTCAAAGAAGATAGTGACAGAAAAACTGCCCTTTAGGATAAAATCTTATAATGTGCTGACTTCAGTTTATGTCCATAGCTACAGGTGGTTGGTACAAGAAACAAAGGGAAACCGCAATACTGTCAAATCCGGTTTGAAACTTGAAGATAACAGAAATTCACTTATGACATACTTGTGTTTATTACTATTTATTTCTGTCAATGTTTCTGAAGATATTAAGGCCTAAGGGAATGATACTCTGAAAGTGTTGGCAACTAAGGAAAATTAGCGTATGTGCATCCAAGGAGATAGAAAAAAAACTTGAAGAAAGTCAGTGAAATTGTAAGAGAATGTGCCCTGACAGATTTGTGAGTGTCAGAACCACAATGAAATGCCTGTAGGAAGAAAGTCATACTGCACTGAACAGAAAACAATGTTTATACCATATACAATATGTTGGCAAATAAGCTCTACTATACATGCAAGACATAACAGTCTAATCTAATCATTCAAGTATTTGCTTACTGAAAAAGGAAGTTTGGCCAAGAGAATATGTCAATTCCGAGAGCAAATCCTCGTAATGTCTTAGAAAACATTGCCATGTGTCAGCACAAGCAATAAGGAAGTCTTTGTAAAACAAAGAGACATGGTAAATGGTTATATGATCATAATTGTCAATGTTCTATTACATAGAAATTTTCTCTCTCTCTAATATATATATATATATATATATATATATATATATATATATATAAATGCTCTTCTCCTATCTTCTATGCTCTGGGTTTAGATTGAAGCTAACAGGGCATGAGAACTTAAAGCGTTTATCTCATCTCAAGGATCCTATCTATACTGGTAGCTTATGTAAATTGAAGGCTTTTCCAAAACATATTGCTTTAGAAATGCTGCTTTGTTTGCCTGCTATGTGAACTTATTCCTCCCATTGTTTACACAGCATTGCCATAACCACGGACCTATAGGACAAGTGACATCACTCACTCACTGCTCTTGCTGGCAGGACAATCATTCAGCTAATTGCAGTTTTGCTGATAAAGCTGAGTCTGTTATCTCTCTATGTAAACACACAGATAACAGTGAGTCCTTTCATTGCAACCATGTGCATATTATCTGATCTGCATAAGTGTTGTGAGACTTCTAATGCCCGTTTAGTAAGAGGGAAGCGAGGGGGGAAGTGAGAAAAAGAGACTGCATGCAGACTGCTGAAACACTGAGATGGGAAAACCACTTTAAGGTACATGTGCTGCCACATGTCTCACTGTGTAAGGAATAAAAGTAACAATACAGAAACAATACACTCACAAAATAATGGCAGTTGACAGACTACCCCTGGTATTGTTGCTTCAGGGGACAAGGTTGGAAAACTATTAATTTGGGGGCCCAAAATTCTGGGAAGAACAGAGGAGATTTTTAATTTAGAAATAAAAAAACATGACTATTATTGAATAGGGACCCAAATAATTACTGGGGAGTACATAGGAAACATTATTATTTTGTATTAGGTGCAAGTCAGATATTATTACTGTATAAGCTTTATTACTATTGTTATTAATATTACTTTGTGCGGTCACTGTGGAGCATTATATAGTGTCTGGGGGATATTAGGGAGCATTAGAAAGTATGTGTGGGACACTGGTAAGCATCATTTAGGCACTTGAGAGCATTATTCTGTATCTAGAGGCCAATGGGGAGCCTTATATTGTGTGTGGAGACCAATGTGAAATATCAGAAGGTGTGTAGGGGCCACTGGGAAGCTTTACATTGTGGGGGCTATTAAAAAATGGCTATGGTAAAAGGAAAAATAGGATATGAGCTGTGTGAGGTGGTTATGTGGGAAGTATAGGATGGTGTAACTTTAAGGGTGCATTTAAATGGTGCAGTTGTGGTGCAGTTAAAACAGCATCAGAGCCATGTTGGAGAAAAATGTATGTATTTTTTATGCAGTTTTTGGTGTGGTTTTATAATTTCACAAGTGAAACAGCTGAAAATTCAAAAACTGTAGTAAAACTACATAAAAACTTACTTTTTTTTGTTTTTTGGTCAAAAATATCATTTGCTGAGGCCAAGTAAATTATGTTTTTCTAAGGGTCCCCCCAAGTCTGAAATGGTTGGGCAATACTATTATAGATACACACGTGCCCACACATAACTCCATTGTGACTACAGGCTCCAATTTTAATGGTAAAAATTTAACACAATATCACAAAATACTGAAAAAAAAAGCCTTGAAAGGCTGCAATTCCTACCTCTCTGCACCACCATACAAATTCACAAACAGGGTATACATATGTATATACTTTTGTTTTACCTTATCCGGATATCACTATTAGAGATGAGCGAACAGTGTTCTATCGAACACATGTTCGATCGGATATCAGGGTGTTCGCCATGTTCGAATCGAATCGAACACCGCGTGGTAAAGTGCGCCAAAATTCGATTCCCCTCCCACCTTCCCTGGCGCCTTTTTTGCACCAATAACAGCGCAGGGGAGGTGGGACAGGAACTACGACACCGGGGGCATTGAAAAAAATTGGAAAAAGTCATTGGCTGCCGAAATCAGGTGACCTCCATTTTAGACGAATAGTGGATTTCAAATCCGGGTCATATGAGAATGTGAACTTTGTGACTAAGAGACAGGGATAGCTGTACAGGCAGGGATAGCTAGGGATAACCTTTATTTAGGGGGGAATGTTATTAAAAATAACTTTTTGGGGCTCTATCGGGTGTGTAATTGTGATTTTTGTGAGATAAACTTTTTCCCATAGGGATGCATTGGCCAGCGCTGATTGGCCGAATTCCGTACTCTGGCCAATCAGCGCTGGCCAATGCATTCTATTAGCTTGATGAAGCAGAGTGTGCACAAGGGTTCAAGCGCACCCTCGGCTCTGATGTAGCAGAGCCGAGGCTGCACAAGGGTTCAAGCGCACCCTCGGCTCTGATGTAGGAGAGCCGAGGGTGCACTTGAACCCTTGTGCACCCTCAGCTCTGCTACATCAGAGCCGAGGGTGCGCTTGAACCCTTGTGCACACTCTGCTTCATCAAGCTAATAGAATGCATTGGCCAGCGCTGATTGGCCAATGTATTCTATTAGCCTGATGAAGTAGAGCTGGATGTGTGTGCTAAGCACACTCATTCAGCACTGCTTCATCACGCCAATACAATGCATTAGCCAGTGCTGATTGGCCAGAGTACGGAACTCGACCAATCAGCGCTGGCTCTGCTGGAGGAGGCGGAGTCTAAGATCGCTCCACACCAGTCTCCATTCAGGTCCGACCTTAGACTCCGCCTCCTCCGGCAGAGCCAGCGCTGATTGGCCGAAGGCTGGCCAATGCATTCCTATGCGAATGCAGAGACTTAGCAGTGCTGAGTCAGTTTTGCTCAACTACACATCTGATGCACACTCGGCACTGCTACATCAGATGTAGCAATCTGATGTAGCAGAGCCGAGGGTGCACTAGAACCCCTGTGCAAACTCAGTTCACGCTAATAGAATGCATTGGCCAGCGCTGATTGGCCAATGCATTCTATTAGCCCGATGAAGTAGAGCTGAATGTGTGTGCTAAGCACACACATTCAGCACTGCTTCATCACGCCAATACAATGCATTAGCCAGTGCTGATTGGCCAGAGTACGGAATTCGGCCAATCAGCGCTGGCCAATGCATTCTATTAGCCCGATGAAGCAGTGCTGAATGTGTGTGCTTAGCACACACATTCAGCACTGCTTCATCACGCCAATACAATGCATTAGCCAGTGCTGATTGGCCAGAGTACGGAACTCGACCAATCAGCGCTGGCTCTGCTGGAGGAGGCGGAGTCTAAGATCGCTCCACACCAGTCTCCATTCAGGTCCGACCTTAGACTCCGCCTCCTCCGGCAGAGCCAGTGCTGATTGGCCGAAGGCTGGCCAATGCATTCCTATGCGAATGCAGAGACTTAGCAGTGCTGAGTCAGTTTTGCTCAACTACACATCTGATGCACACTCGGCACTGCTACATCAGATGTAGCAATCTGATGTAGCAGAGCCGAGGGTGCACTAGAACCCCTGTGCAAACTCAGTTCACGCTAATAGAATGCATTGGCCAGCGCTGATTGGCCAATGCATTCTATTAGCCCGATGAAGTAGAGCTGAATGTGTGTGCTAAGCACACACATTCAGCACTGCTTCATCACGCCAATACAATGCATTAGCCAGTGCTGATTGGCCAGAGTACGGAATTCGGCCAATCAGCGCTGGCCAATGCATTCTATTAGCCCGATGAAGCAGTGCTGAATGTGTGTGCTTAGCACACACATTCAGCTCTACTTCATCGGGCTAATAGAATGCATTGGCCAGCGCTGATTGGCCGAATTCCGTACTCTGGCCAATCAGCACTGGCTAATGCATTGTATTGGCGTGATGAAGCAGTGCTGAATGTGTGTGCTTAGCACACACATTCAGCTCTACTTCATCGGGCTAATAGAATGCATTGGCCAGCGCTGATTGGCCAGAGTACGGAATTCGGCCAATCAGCGCTGGCTCTGCTGGAGGAGGCGGAGTCTAAGGTCGGACCTGAATGGAGACTGGTGTGGAGCGATCTTAGACTCCGCCTCCTCCAGCAGAGCCAGCGCTGATTGGTCGAGTTCCGTACTCTGGCCAATCAGCACTGGCCAATGCATTTCTATGGGGAAAAGTTAGCTTGCGAAAATCGCAAACTGACAGGGATTTCCATGAAATAAAGTGACTTTTATGCCCCCAGACATGCTTCCCCTGCTGTCCCAGTGTCATTCCAGGGTGTTGGTATCATTTCCTGGGGTGTCATAGTGGACTTGGTGACCCTCCAGACACGAATTTGGGTTTCCCCCTTAACGAGTTTATGTTCCCCATAGACTATAATGGGGTTCGAAACCCATTCGAACACTCGAACAGTGAGCGGCTGTTCGAATCGAATTTCGAACCTCGAACATTTTAGTGTTCGCTCATCTCTAATCACTATATTATCTACTTAGCATTGTAGACTTTTCATGCCAAGGCCTCCATTGCTCATAGTAACCGATAACAAACAAGTGCTCTGATATTTTTTCAGAGGAAGAAACAATAAGATAAGATAATATTAATACAGTATTTGGTCATTAGAGGAAATGATAACACTGAGTAATAGGGAAATAAAATCAAATAATTACTAGTCCATTTGGTTTGTTTCCAAGCCAGATATCAGCAAAACATTTTTTTAAAGACTTTTGAAGATTTACAAACTTTCATTGTTACAGTAGGTTCAAACTAGCATTCTGATTTCCATTCTTGGCCCACTTGGGAACTTAAAAAACGGAAAGGTAACCCACTAAAAAAGTGGTTACTCGCGGAAACTATAATGGGGTCTGCTGGGTTTCCGCCAGGTTTCCACCTGAAAAATGCAGGTTCGGAGACGGAAGCCCTGAACGGAATACAGGCACAGGTGTAGATCTAGCCTTAGAGACTATTTGATTATAAATCCACCATCATATCATAGATATTGTAGATGTTTTAGGCTTGACTCAATATGTAAAATGATCTTCTGTGTGTTAACTGTGAATTAAACATGGATGAAGAATAAAGTATATCATGAGGTAGATCCAAAAACTATTGTTACTACATTTGTGTAAGACTGAAAGATTATACAGATAATCTGTTTTCCATTAGCCTGAACAGTAGCACAAGATGGAGTATTCCTGCCCCTGTGTGCTGTTAGGACAGTCGGAACTTTTAATTAAACTAACCAGTTTCCCCTATAAGAGGCTAGAGAGACCTTCTCCCCCCTGTGTTAGTCATAAAGTATGAAAAAGACAATACAAATATTACACAAAAAACATAACAAATAATATAGTAATGGGAGGTAGCCTTGTGCTGCTGTTTGGGCTAAGGGAAAACAGATTATCTATATAATCTTCCATTCCCCCTACGCTCCAACAGCAGCACAAGATGGGGAACTAGCAAGTATAATCCCCTTAGGGAGGGAAATCTTGGGCAGCAGATGCCAAGACTGAATGACCAGAGGATATAGCCTCAGAACGACGCCAGTCCAATCTATAGTGTCTTGCAAAAGTTAGATGAGAACTCCAAGACGCGGCAGAACAGACCTGATCCAAGGAGAGCTATCGTCTCTCTGCCCAGGAAGTTGACACTGCCCTAATTGAGTGGGCACGCAAGAATTCAGGGACTGCAGGATCTTGAGAGCGAAGTGAACCTGCGATGGCCTCCCTGATCCATCTTGACAATGTGGATTTAGAGGACCTGATACCTTTGTTGTGACTGTAAGTGTTGATAAGTAGATTTTCCGATCTTCGAAATGAGGATGTATGGTCCAAGTATATACACAGTGTTCTTCACTAAGTCTAACTTGTGCAATCTCTCCTCCATCTCAGAAGTGGGAGAAAAAAAAAGGTTGGTAAAGATATCACTTGATTTATATTACCAAAGGTAGGGACTTTAGGTAAAAACACCTGGACAAACGTGAGCTGAACTCTGTCAGGGAAAAAGGTAATATATGGCTCAGAGGCAGCCAAAGCTTGTAATTCACCAATCCTCTTGGCAGAGGTAATAGCAAGAAGATCATCTTGTAGGAAAGATATATCCAGTTCAAATCCATTAAGAGTGCAAAGGAAGGAGAAAAGGGAGGCCCCTGTAGGACCGAGGCCAAGTCCCATTGCGGGACAGGAAGCGGAGCCTAAAGGCACCTTTATGGAATTGCTTTATCAGAGGATTTTGAGATAACCGGGTCCCCAGAAGAGCAGAAAGTGCTGAAACATGAACCTTTAGGGTAGCTGGAGTCAATCCCTTATCCAGGCCAATTTGCAGAAACTCCAGGACCAATTCGATAGCAGAGTTGTTAATCTGTCTATCGGTGCACCAATCCTGGAATATTTGGGAGATCCTCTGGTAGCTCCAGTTAGTGGAATCCGCTCTTGAGTGGGCCAATATCCTTAGGACAGCCTGGGACAATCCTCTATCTCCACATATGGCGCGGTCAACCTCCAGGCAGTAAAGTTGAACTGTCCAGGTCCTTACAGAGCTGTCTGTTTAGAGTTACCAGGTTTTGGACTTGTGGAAGCCTCCAGTAGGTCCCTCAACTCATAAAAATGAGGGGAGTAAACCATGCCGTTTTTGGCCAAAACGGCATGATCACTATTGCCGAAGTCTGGTCCTGCCTGGGTTTCGCCAATACCTTCAGGATCATGGGAATCGGAGCAAAAATGTACGCCAGTTTGAAAGTTGCGACAGATTTTTCTCCGCCCTAGGTAGGATTTGAACACCAGGACTCCAGCACTGCAAGTCTGCAGTGCTAACCACCGAGCCACCGTGTGGCCCCTAGTCGGCCATCTTTAATCATTACAGCCCCAGGAGAAAATTAGGTTCGCCACCTGCAGAAGTGAGGGGGATCTGGTTCCTCCCTGTTTGTTGATCTAACGGATTGCTGTTAAGTTGTCTGTTCTCATTCTCACAGCTTTTCCCTGCAGGTGGGTGCAAACATCAGAAGTGCCTGGTGCACCGCAGTAAGTTTGCGCCAGTTGGATGAATGTGACCTCTCCAGCTGGTACCAGGTCCCACATACCGGGGTCTCCCCCAGATGTGCTCCCCATCCTGAGAGGGAGGCATCCGTGGTCATCAGGGTCCAGGATGTCTGGACCGTGGACCTCCCGTCTCTGAGCTGGGACCACCAAGCAAGTGATCGACGGGTTCTGATGGATAACTGGATATGCTTCTGTAGCCCCGAAGGGCTGTGGTTCCAGACTCTCAGGATCTCGCATTGTAAAGGGCGCATATGCCACAGGGCCCAAGGAACTGCCTCGGCGGCTCTGGACATGACCTAGGACCTTCATGGCGGTCTTGATAGTAACCTTCCAGGTTATGGACAGTTGATGAGCCACTCGACCAATCTTCTCCTTCCAGGAGAGGGCAGGGAGATCGTCATGCTGAGAGAATCCAGGAGGAACCCCAGAAATTGAATCCGGGTAGATGGAACTACTACTGACTTCTGCCAGTTTACTAGCCAGCCCAGCTCGCTTAGAAAAGACACTGTGGACTTCAACTGCGTGGCAAGAACCTCCCTTGACCAGGCTTTTAGGAGCCAGTCATCTAGGTATGGGACAATAAACATCCCTTGGACGTGCAGGACGGCTACAACCGGGGCCACTACCTTTGTAAAGGTGTGGGGGGCAGAGGATATGCCAAATGGGAGAGCCGTAAACTGGAAATGAAGCAATCTTCCGTCGAGGTAAACAGCAATTCTTAGAAACTTCCTGTGAGGGGGGTAGATGGGTACGTGGAGATACGCGTCCCTTAGGTCTAGGGTGACAAAATAATCTCCGAGTTGCAGGAAGGTAAGCACTGATCTGATGGTTTCCATACGGAACCGTACCCTATGAATAAATCAATTCAGATGCCAGAGATCGATAATTATGTGCCATCCTCCTGATGACTTTGGTACCAGAAATACTGGAGAATACACGTCTTCACCTTGTTCTGCGAAAGGAACAGGCTCCAATGCACCATACCGTTTTGTGTGACAATTTCTTCACTGCAAGATTCAGGGGAGGTCCCCATCGATTCAGTTGGGATGGTACAATTGGAAACTCTAGTGGCTATGTGGGCCCTTTCGGGCTATTTCCACTCATGCTCCATGACCGTAGCCAGAGCTGCGTCCGCTTGGAAGGCCCTTTCCCCCCAGAGGTGGATGCGGAGGGCTCCCCATAAGCATCCAGGTCCCCTCTTGACAGGATGGATGTCAGCAGCTTTGATGAACTTTCCCAGTGGAAAATAGGTCTGCTGGAAACAATAGACTCCTCGTCGTCTGGAACCATGGAGTCCTCCTCTATGTCAGAATCTGTGTGTTAGAACCTCTGTTTCATCATGTGAAGATACTGTTCCAAGGATCTCCACTAGTGGCCGCTATTCAAGTGTCATTATTACTCCTACCACTGGAGGCTGCTATTCCCTGACTCTTGCCCACAGTTAATGTGGCGAGTATTGCTTCATGACCCTGGCCATCTTGTTTCCTGTTTGCGGCCATCTTGTTTCCTGTCTAGCCCTATATATACCCAGAGCATATTATAACCAATGCTTGAGTATTGTGTTTGTTCCCAGTCCTCTAGCTCTGAGGTATTCTTGCTCAGTATACCTTGGCTTCTCCTGCTTACCCGCTCCGTGTACCGACTCCTGGCTTCTCCTGCTTACCCGCTCCGTGTACTGACTCCTGGCTTCATCTGACTACCCGCTCTGTGTACCAACTCCTGGCTTCACCCGACTACCCGCTCTGTGTACCGACTCCTGGCTTCATCCGACTACCCGCTCTGTGTACCGACTCCTGGCTTCACCCGACTACCCGCTCTGTGCACCGACCTCTGGCTATCCATCGACCAAGTCTCCTACTCCGCTGTGTCTGCCCTCCTTCCTGGCTATCGGATTCCAGCTGTATCACCAGTATCGTAACAGGATACTCAAGCCCTAATAATGGAGTCCGCCGGGATTAAGAGTCTGGAGGATCGTGTGAACCAGATGCACGGTACACTGTCCAAACTTCATAGTGAGGTGCGTGACTTCAAGACTAAACATACGGCCTTGGAAAATCAGACCACACACCACATTCAAGTTTATGGACAAGCCATCCAAAACTTGCAGGAATTGGTACGTGATCTAACTGACCGTGTGGTCAAACTGGAGTCCCAAGAGCGTGGTGGAACAGCATCTGCCCTCCCCACTCTGCCACTTCCACCCTTTAGGTTTGGTGGGGACCGAGATAAATTTTGAGGACTCCTCAATCAGTGCCAACTCTTTTTTGAAGCTCATCCCATGCATTACCCCACAGACCGATCCAAGGTTTTGTGCGTCATCATGCTCCTGACACATAAGGCATTAGCCTGGGCTAGCCCTTTCATCGAGACAAACGATGTTCGGCTGAATAATTTAAAAGACTTTCTGGCAGCTATGAGTGAAGTGTTTGACGACCCCAACCGAGTGGCTACAGCGGAGGCGACTTTACTAGCACTACGCCAGGGCAAACGCTCAGTAGCTGAATATGCCTTGGAATTCAGGAGGTGGGTAATTGACACTAAATGGAATGATGATGCTAAGCTTACAATCTTCAGAAATGGACTTTCTGGGACAATAAAGGATGAGTTGGCACGTGCTGAAGCCCCCACTGAGGTGGATAAATTCGTACAACACTGTATCCGGATTGACACTAGATTGGCTGAACGTAAACAGGAGAGATGGGGCTCCTTGTGGTTCCGTAATAATAACAGCTATACTTCTGTTTCAGCTCCAGCTACCAGAGACTCCCAGGAGAAAGGGTATCAGGAATCCGGAGTAGAGCTGATGCAAGTAGACAGCATGCAGAGACGTGAAAATGCTGAAAGAAGGGAACGTAGGCTTCGAGAGAACCAATGTTTCTATTGCGGGAAAAATGATCATTTCCTCATTAATTGTCCCCACCGGGGGCGCAAAACTGTTGCTGCCGTGGTCGAACCAGAATTTTCAGATGAGGAATCCGTGTGCTCTGAACATGTTTCACCTGTGGTTGCAGTTACTCACTCCATCGCACCTGGTATAGGAAAGGAGAACAAGGATTCCCACTGTGTTATGTCTGTAAAGTTCCTAGCCAACTCCCAGTGGATATCCACACAAGCTATGGTCGATTCTGGAGCTAACGGTAACTTTATGGACATTGACTTTGCCAGAAGACATGGGGTGAAACTGCAAAAAAGGCGGTCTCCTATCGTTATGGAAACTGTGGACGGGTCTCCACTGAACTCAGGACCAGTTGATCATGAGACCGAACCCCTGGAGATGGTCATGGAGCTTAATCACCATGAGGTCCTATCCTTCCTTCTAATTTCATCTCCACATTTCCCTATTATTCTGGGACTGCCATGGCTGCGTACACAGAACCCTATAATTGATTGGGAGACTAAGAAAATATCCTTCCCATCCGAGTCTTTACAACAAGAGTGTTTTTCTGAACAATCCCAGAGCAAGCCAGAGGAGAACCCTCAATCAACTACAGGACTGCCATCCATATATGCAGAATTCACTGATGTCTGCGATAAGAAGAATGCTGACAAACTCCCGCCACACCGCGATTATGACTGTCCGGTTGAGTTGTTACCAGGTGTGGCTATACCTTTTGGAACCATCTATCCTTTAGCAAAGCCCGAACTGAAGTCTCTCAAGGAATACATTGATGAGAATTTGGCAAAGGGATTTATTCGTCCATCTTCATCACCAGCAGGCGCACCCATATTTTTTGTTAAAAAGAAGGATGGTTCCCTTAGACCATGCATTGACTACAGGGAGCTGAATAAGGTTACCATAAAGAACCGTTATCCCCTGCCACTGATTCCTGAGCTGCTGGAGAGAGTCCATCAAGCAAAAGTATTCACAAAGCTAGACCTCCGAGGAGCCTATAATCTTATTCGTATTAGACCAGGGGATGAATGGAAGACAGCGTTTAGATCACGATATGGGCATTTTGAATACATGGTCATGCCCTTTGGTCTTTGTAATGCACCAGCAACCTTCCAACACTTCGTCAATGATCTTTTCAGAGACTTACTAGACTTATTTGTTGTCATCTACCTTGATGATATTCTAATTTTTTCCAACACGTTAGAAGAACATCAAGATCACGTGAAGACCGTGCTGAAACGTTTGAGGGACAACCAACTCTGCATCAAGCTGGAGAAATGCAAATTCCATCAAAGAGAAATACAGTTTCTGGGTTATGTAATCTCTCCCTCAGGACTATGCATGGATACTAGTAAAGTTCAAGCAATCATGGACTGGCCCATTCCCAAAAATGTGAAGGAGGTGCAACGTTTTGTGGGATTTGCCAATTTTTATAGACGTTTTATCAAACATTTTTCAGAGATAATTGCACCAATTACCCGATTAACAAAGAAGGGAGAAGTCTTCGTCTGGTCCATTCAGGCACAAGAAGCTTTCTCTCAGCTAAAGACTAAGTTTACAACAGCTCCCATACTGATACATCCTGATCCGGAACGTGCATTTATTGTCGAAGTGGATGCCTCGGATTGTGCAATTGGAGCCATTTTGTCACAAAGAGTGGGGGAAAAAGACATGCTACACCCTTGTGCCTACTTCTCAAGACGCCTGACCTCATCAGAAAAGAATTATGATGTAGGAAACAAGGAGCTCCTAGCGATCGTAGCCGCTTTCAAAGAATGGAGACATCACTTACAAGGCGCAACACAGCAAATAGTGGTCTTAACTGACCATCGCAATTTAGAATTTGTCAGATCTGCCAAATGTCTGTGTCCCCGTCAAGCCCGATGGAGCTTGTTCCTGAATCAATTTTAGTTTTTTAATTTCCTACAGGCCTGGTTCTCGGAATGGTAAGGCTGACGCCTTATCACGAATGTTTTCCACTGAATCCTCTCCGGCAGAGCCGCCAAAGACTATCCTCCCTGAATCAAGATTCTTTGGGGTGATCCATAACACAGACCTGCTGGGGAAGATAAGAGAAGCCTATACAAGTGACCCAGTCTTGGCACATCCTCCCAATGATGTATCATTAGTCTTCAAGAACAAGGTGTGGATCCATGAGGACCGTCTCTATGTTCCTGAAGCAGTACGACTAGAAGTCTTAAAATTAATTCATGACTCCAAGATAGGGGGTCATAAGGGAGTTCAGAAGACACAAGAATTCCTATCCCGCTTCTTTTGGTGGCCTGATCATCTCAAGGATGTGAAGAAATATGTGACATCTTGCAGTACCTGTGCAAAGAATAAGATTCCGCGCTCTTCACCTATGGGGTTGTTACAGCCCTTACCAATTCCATCTCGCCCCTGGGGATCAATTTCTATGGACTTTATCGTAGAGCTGCCAGTTTCTAAGGGGATGAATACCATTCTGGTGGTGGTGGATCGTCTCACTAAAGCCGCACATTTTGTCCCTTGTTCTGGATTACCTTCAGCTGAGGAGACAGCTGATCTTGTGATACACAACATTTTTCGTCTTCATGGAGTGCCTGATGAGGTTGTCTCAGATCGTGGAGTACAATTTACCTCAAGATTCTGGCAAAGTTTTTGTACTGCATTAAATATCGATATTACTCTATCATCTGCCTTCCACCCTCAGTCGAATGGACAAACAGAGCGCACCAATCAGACCTTGGAACAATACCTACGGTGTTATACATGTCATCTGCAGGACGATTGGTTCGACTTACTTCCTGTGGCAGAATTCTCTTATAACAACTCACAGCACGCATCAACGAAACAGACTCCATTTTTTGCAAATCTAGGTTACCACCCCAATATTCTTCCTAACTTTCCGATTGAGACCTTCATTCCTGCAGTCACCGATAGAATCCAAGCATTACAGCAAAATGTCAAGATGTTAAAGGAGACTCTGAAACTGGCTCAAGAAAAGTATAAGAAGACAGCTGATAGGTTACGCAGACCTTCACCGACCTTCCAGATAGGGGACGAAGTTTGGCTGTCTACTAAAAACTTAAAGCTCAATGTACCTTCAGTTAAACTAGGACAGAAGTTCATTGGTCCTTTCAAGATAACAGCACAAGTAGGCTCTGTGGCTTTCCGTCTCCAACTCCCCAGGACAATGAAGATACATCCAGTATTTCATGTTGCACTATTGAAACCAGTTATTCCTAATCCTTTTCCAGGCCGTCTGTTGCCTCCTCCGGGTCCCATTAGAGTTGCTGGAGAAGAACACTACGTGGTTGAGAGAATTCTGGATTCTAGGATCTTCAGAAACCGTCTGCAATATTTAATACAGTGGCAGGGATATGGTCCGTCAGAAAATTCATGGGAGCCCATCAGCAACATCAATGCTCCTCGCTTGATTAAAGAATTCCACCAAAGATATCCAGACAAGCCAGGTCAAACAGCGTCCAGAGGCCGCTGTTAAAGGAGGGAGTAATGTCAGAATCTGTGTGTTAGAACCTCTGTTTCATCATGTGAAGATACTGTTCCAAGGATCTCCCCTAGTGGCCGCTATTCAAGTGTCATTATTACTCCTACCACTGGAGGCTGCTGTTCCCTGACTCTTGCCCACAGTTAATGTGGCGAGTATTGCTTCATGACCCTGGCCATCTTGTTTCCTGTTTGCGGCCATCTTGTTTCCTGTCTAGCCCTATATATACCCAGAGCATATTATAACCAATGCTTGAGTATTGTGTTTGTTCCCAGTCCTCTAGCTCTGAGGTATTCTTGCTCAGTATACCTTGGCTTCTCCTGCTTACCCGCTCCGTGTACCGACTCCTGGCTTCTCCTGCTTACCCGCTCCGTGTACCGACTCCTGGCTTCATCTGACTACCCGCTCTGTGTACCGACTCCTGGCTTCACCCGACTACCCGCTCTGTGTACCGACTCCTGGCTTCATCCGACTACCCGCTCTGTGTACCGACTCCTGGCTTCACCCGACTACCCGCTCTGTGCACCGACCTCTGGCTATCCATCGACCAAGTCTCCTACTCCGCTGTGTCTGCCCTCCTTCCTGGCTATCGGATTCCAGCTGTATCACCAGTATCGTAACACTCTACATGAAGTCTTTCCATGGAGGGTAAGGAAAGTGAGCGTCTACCTGTACACTGTTTTTTAGTGAGCTGAGTCATAGAGCTACGGATATCCTCTAAAGAATCCTCCTAGATAAGAGAGAGGATGCTTACCAGAAGTGAGGAAGATACTTTCACTTTTATTCCGGATCCATACTCACCAAACCACCTCCTTGTGGAGGGTCTTTAATCTGCGCCTGCAAGATGCTTCTGCTCATGATGCTTCTACAGGAGCAGAGGTAGCAGGTACTCAAGGCAGGTAACCACCCCTAGGAGGCCAGTAGCCGCGTCAGGGAGATGCCACAGATGGCTGCCCAAGTAGCCAACAATGAGATGAGTGCAGGTAGTCAAGTAGACACAATAGGTGTCAGTAGGCAGATGCAGCAGATGACAGCAGGCAGATCCAGTCTTTTTGTAGAGTACGAACAGTATTGAACTCCAGAGCCGGTGCACTCAATATAAAAGTCTGTTTCCCTACAGACTGAACCAAAAAAAACCCCACTTTTTTTTTTTTTTTTTTTTTTTTTTATAAAGGGAAGACGTGCTTACTCACAAGAGCAGACTTGGTGCACCTACAGCTTACCTCACCTGAGCTGTGAGAGTTGCTGTGCCATCTGACAGGTTGCTGTTCATATTAGCTCCGCTTTAAGGTAGCGTTTTTTTTTTGTTTGTTTTTTTTTAACCCTGGCCAGACAGGTGCAGAAAAAAACTGGAGACTCAGCTTTACCTTATTGCTGGGCAGTGACTGAGCTGTAACAGCTGAACAATCAGAACACCCTGCAGAGCAGGTAAGACAAAACCTAAATCTTTCCTTCAGAAGAAAGAAAGGGGAAAGAAAAAAAGAAAGAGGAAGAAGGATTTACAAACATGTTCTTCCCCTCCACTACTCGTCCAGTCACACAGGACAGAAAAAAACACAGGGGGGAGGAGGACTCTCCGGCCTCTTATAGAGGAAATTGGTTAGTTTAATTAAAGTTCCACCTGTCCTAACAGAACCCAGGGGCAGGAATCCCCCATCTTGTGCTGCTGTTGGGCGGACGGGGAAATAAGAATTCCAGTTGACTATTTCACAACCACAGCAGGTGAGAGACTAATTGGTCTTTTGGTACTTCTTTCTGGATATCCAATGTGATTCTCTATCAATACTACACTATAAGGTTGATCAGTGTCTGTCCCTCTTTTTTGAGTTCCAATAAGAATTCCAGGGGTCAGATAAGTATTTAGTTATGTAAATAAATGCATGCCTTGTGGACATGTTTCCTCATGTATAGCAGAAATATGTCCTTTATGAAGAGAGATATGCTCTTTAAGATTTGGCTTCTAGCACTTTGGAACCTTGAAGTACTACTAACCAGGAAACTCATTTGACTTTACATGGCTAAAAGCACTTTCACACCACCATTTCTTACTGTCTTTTTCTGTAACCAAGTCATATAATCATAATGAAAATTTTAATTCTTCTACTAATGCTCATGGTTTGAAATGGTGTAAAATAAATACTGACTACTAAATGGAAAGAAAACTAAACAGCCAAACATCACTCGAATCTCCATTAAAGTTATCGAAGAATATACAGTATATGGCCAAGAAGCAATGCACAGAATGGCACAGCTTTGTCAAGAAGTTTCACTTACCAATTGATGCAAAAGGACAAATAAACTGAAGTGTAAAACTGTCTACAATCAGTCTCTTTATCTAGGTGAGTTTTTTCAGTAGGATTATTTTTTGTAGATGAAATTAATTGTGGGCAGAATCTGCTTTAAGTGGATGCTGTGAATGATAGCACGAAGGCTTCTTACTTACTCTGGAAGAAACCTCTGGAAGGTGAAACACTGAGGTGGCTATAGGTCTGGCATGTGGTTTTATTTAAAAAAAAATTATCCATTTTAATATTTAACTTTTTAATCTAGTTCTGAGCAATCTGCACTTTGTCTTCCCTTTGGTTCAATACAGAAGCTTAAACATTTATCCCCTTCTGCCAAATTGTCTCACACCAGAGGCTGTAGGGACTAAAAAACAGCACTGAATGGCGCCTTATTCCCCATTTCATCAGACTGGTAAATAAAACTCCTTAAAAAAAACTGTGTATATTATACATAAAGCTGTAACCTTGTAAAACATTTCACATTGTACAATTTATAATCTCCTATAAATTTAGTGCATGACAAGGGATATGTTCACACACTATGCATTACATTTACATCAAGGGTATTAAGACCTCCTGAATTGCCATCATTAACCCTCTATTGGCTCATGTCAGAGGCAAGACCTAATAGTCTGGCTGTCAGCTTTTGGTAGTTTAGTACTGCGCTGTATCATTTAAGCAATCACAAGATTGCATTGGATAGACCTCTACTGTTACTGTAAATAATATATGGTGAGACACGAGGTAGGTATAATGTACAGTAGTCTTCAAGAATAGCAGTCCAACTTTATTAACCTGATAAGTCAAACTTTTTGATATATCTATATAGAAAATAATGTAGGTATTAGAGATGAGCGAGTAGTGTTCGATCGAGTAGGTGTTCGATCGAATACTACGGTATTCAAAATACTCGTACTCGATCGAACACTACTAGCTGTTCGAAGTTTAAGGTTCGATGCAGAACCAGCGTTGATTGGCAGAATGCTATACATTGCCAACCAACGCTGGTTCTTCTCTTACCTTTAGAAGTCTTCTCCGTGCAGCGTCCCCGCGGCGTCTTCTGGCTGGAATTTACTCTGCCTAGGCATCCAGCCTAGGCAGAGCCGACTGCGCATGCGTGGGAATGCCCTCGCATGCATAGTCGGCTCTGCTCAGGCATCGGACCGGGCAGAGCCGACTGCGCATGTCTGCGCATGACTGCGCATGCGCAGTCGGCTCTGCCTAGGCCCCGATGCCTAGGCAGAGTGAATTCCAGCCGGAAGAAGACGCGGGGACGCTGCACCGGGAGAAGACTTCAAGGAGAATCCAGCCCGACCGTCACTCGTGGACTTGGTAAGTATAATTTTATCGAATTTTGCGTACCCCTGAAATGAGCATTTGCCCCCATAGACTATAATGGGGTTCGAAATCCGTTCGAACAGTCGAACAGTGTGCGGCTGTTCGAATCGGATTTCGAACCTCGGACATTTTAGTGTTCGCTCATCTCTAGTAAGTATGGTTAAGTAGTAATAAATAAAACAATAATAACTAGAGATGAGCGAGTAGTATTCGATCGAGTAGGTATTTGATAGAATACTACGGTATTCGAAATATTCGTACTCGATCGAATACTACTAGCTATTTGCAGTAAATATTTGATTCAGAACCAGCGTTGATTTGCCGAATGCTATACAGTGTATAGCATTCGTCAAATCAACGCTGGTTCTGCAGCAGGTTCGTTCTTGCTAGGAGCAGGCAGCTTGATGTTACGAGGGAGCTGATTTTTTCTCATAGGAATGAATTGACCAGCGTTGATTGGCCAGTTTACAGCATTTGGCCAATCAATGCTGGTTCTGCCGGAGGCTCGTCTGTGAGGAGGCAGAGTCTAAGATCAGACCACAACAGTCTCCATTGTGGTCCGATTTTAGACTCTGCCTCCTCACAGACCAGCCTCCAGCAGAACCAGCGTTGATTGGCCGAATGCTGTACACTGGCCAATCAACGCTGGTCAATTCATTCCTATGAGAAAAAGTATCATTAAAAAAAATACCATTGACTTGCATTAGGATCAAAATTGGGATTGGGATCGGGTTCGAATGGAAAATGATCGGAAATCGGATTTTAAAAATGATCCTGAAATCTCAAGATCGGCTCAACCCTACTGAGGAACTTAAAACAAGGTTGTTGTGAGTTTATCATAGTAGCAGTACTAGATCAGAAGTTTGAATGGAGGTTGTCCATTAAATAACAAGAGAGAATCCTTTCATGTACAATTCAGTTGAGTACCAATTGAGTATTTTTGCACCAAGGGCACCCCAACTTTTACCACCCTTATGTACATTGCACACCCCATTTCCTCTCACTGGGTCCCTACACTGCAATTACATATTGTTTTGAACTTACAGTTTTAATTATAAAAAAAAACCTTTATTAAGAACACTTTCTTTAGAAAAGAGCAAGGAAAAAACCAAGAAATATATCAGTTATATTAAATAGAAAAAAAAAAATAGAATTAGTTGTGTACTATCATTAAAATAATAAGCTAAAATATTCCAGTAACAATGAATCATTAATTCCATATTAATTCTATGATACATGACTAAATGTAAAGTTATTACAATTCTGCACAATGTCATAAAATACAACAAAGAATAGTCATGGAATTAATTTTCTATAAATGAATGAAAGAGCAATTATCTTAGAATAGAAAATGGGGGATGACTGGTCCTGGGAGAAAGGACAAATAGCATTAAGGTATTTAGATCTCTTAATGATTGCTGCATTTAGAAAAAATATTTACATGAAGCACAGTGATGTTTATGAGACGAATAATAATTAATATTAAGCCATTAACAAAAAATATGTGTCATGAAGATTTTAATTCTGTAGGAAAAGATCAGTTTTTAAATAGCATGCACATATTTTACATATGTAGATGTGTATGTATTTTTTTTTAGTTTTTTTTCTTACATTTGTTGAACGATGACGTCCTTGCCTAAAGCGTGTGCCAGATTACTCATAAACCTGGACCATATGCCACTGCAATTTGCTGATGGGCCCAAGCTGTTTTGGTAGATATAAAATCCAAGGGGATTAAAAAGTCTCCATCCTAACTGTTAACAGAGCAACGATGGCCGGACAGCTGCCTGCTCTCTTCACTTTCAATTTAGGTCAGTATTCCGTGAAAATGTGCTGAAAAGAAACTTGAGGAAACTTCCAATAGCAAAGAACTTATATATGAAAGAATAGCAGATGTGGCATTTATGTGTAGTGACAAAAATATATTGATTTTGTTTTTTTAAGCAATATTAAACCTCTTAGTTAAAGGGGTTGGCCATTTTCAGACCAATATTGGCAAAAAAATCTTATTGTTTGTATAATAAAAAGTTGTACAACTTTCCAATATACTTCCTATATCAATTCCTCATAGTTTTCTAGATCTCTGCTTGCTGTCCTTCATTCTTCTTACTCCAAGTGGATAAAAATCAGTCCTTTGTCATGTGATATACAGTCCATGGTCATGTGATGAACACACAAGTGCACAGGTTGCTATAGTCACAGCACAGTAATCAGACACCTGCCTGGTACCGAGCTGTGCACCTGTCTGCTCATCATAAGTAACCAATGAAGAAAGGAACATAGAAACACATGAAAATGTCAGTAATGTCAGTAATAAAGTATAAGCTATGAGCTGCAATATAATATATTAGCAATTGATTACATTCATTTGAAGTCCATGTTATCCGACTTTTTCGCCCACTCTCCTTACGGGTAGCTGTGATCTACCATCCACCTGGCTCACCCTACCAATTTTTGGACCACTTTGCTTCTTGGCTTCCCCACTTTTTATCCAGTGACATTCCTACCCTCATCATGGGTGACTTTAACATCCCTATTGACACCTCTCACTCCCCAGCTGCCTCACAGTTTCTCTCATTAACCACTTCTTTTGGTCTTTCACAATGTTCTTCTTCTGCCACACATGTAGGTGGAAACACGATTGCTCTTGTCTTCCATCGACTCCTCACAGTTTCTAAATTTACTAACTCTGCTCTGCCCCTCTCTGATCATAATCTTCTGTCTCTCACCATCAGTGCCCTCTCCCCTTCACAAGATACACCTACCCAACACACATATAGGAACTTGCATACTATCGACACCCAGCACCTCTTAGATACTCTACAGTCCTCTCTGTCCCCCATCTCCTCAATCTCCTGTCCCAATCTGGCTACCAGTCACTATAATGAAATCCTTAAAAATGCATTGGATGAGGTGGCTCCCCCCTCCACTCGTAAAGTCCCACATAGGAGGCAGCAACCCTGGCACACGCCACAGACACGATTTCTTCAGCGGTGCTCTAGGTCTGCCGAATGTCTCTGGAGAAAATCACGCTCACCTGCAGATTTCCTCCACTTCAAATTTATGCTTAAAACATATAGTTCTGCCCTTTACCTCGCCAAGCAAGACTATTTCACCGCCCTCATCTCTTCTCTCTCCAGCAACCCTAAAAGGCTTTTTGAAACTTTTCACTCCTTACTCACACCCAAGGTGCAGACGCCATTCACAGACCTTAGTGCCGATGACCTGGCCATGTATTTCCATGCTAAAATTGATAAGATCCGTCAGGAAATTACTGCACAAGCCCCAGGTGGCATTGATCCCACCACGTACCATAGCAATGATCCCCTCACCAACCGCACTTCAGACTGTCCATTCTAATCTTTTGAACCTGTTACAGAAGAGGAAGTCTCCCAACTACTTTCTTCATCTCGCCCTACAACCTGCAGCAGTGACCCCTTCCCCTCACACCTTCTCCAATCTCTGTCGCCTGCTGTCACTACTTACCTTACTAAAATATTTAACCTCTCTCTCAGTTCTGGAATCTTCCCATCCTCCTTCAAGCATGCTGTTATAACCCCGCTATTGAAAAAACCCTCCCTGGACCCATCCTGTGCTGCTAACTATCAACTTGTCTCTAACCTTCCCTTCATATCTAAACTCTTGGAACGCCTGGTCTATTCTTGTTTAATCCGCTATCTCTCTGCTAACTCTCTGCTTGACCCCTTACAATATGGCTTCCGCGCTCTGCACTCTACTGAAACGGCTCTCACAAAAGTCTCCAATTATCTCCTAATGGCTAAATTCAATGGTGACTTCTCTCTTCTTATTCTTCTGGACCTCTCTGCAGCTTTTGACACTGTTGACCATCAACTCCTCCTCACTATGCTCCGCTCAGTTGGCCTCAATGACACTGCGCTCTCCTGATTCTTCTCTTATCTCTCAGACCGCACCTTCAGTGTATCATTTGCGGGCTCTGTTTCCTCCCCTCTTTCCCTTGCTGTTGGGGTTCCTCAGGGCTCGGACCTAGGCCCCCTCCTCTTTTCTCTCTACACAGCCCCCATTGGACAAACCATTGCCAGATTTTACTTCAGGTACCATCTTTATGCTGATGACACCCAATTATATACATCTTCCCATGACATCACCCCTGCACAGAACACCAGCAACTGTCTCTCTGCTGTCTCAAATATCATGTCCTCACTCTATCTGAAACTAAATCTCTCTAAGACTGAACTACAACTGTTTCTACCATCTAACAGATCTGTCCCTGATATATCCATTGCAGTCTCAGGCCTTACTATAACTCCTAGGCAGCAGGCCCGCTGCCTCGGGGTCATGTTTGACGCAGACCTTTCCTTCACCCCTCATGTTGAATCACTCACACGTTCATGTCACCTCCACCTCAAAAACATCTCCAGAATACGCCCTTTCCTTACCAGAGATACACTAAATACACTTATTGTCTCTCTGATTCATTCTCGCCTTGACTACTGTAACTCCTTACTAATCGGTCTTTCCCTCACTAAACTCTCCCCTCTACAATCTATTCTGAATGCAGCGGCCAGGCTCATCTATCAGGCTAGACGCTACAGCGATGCCTCTGGTCTGTGCCAGTCACTACATTGGCTGCCTATTCAATATAGAATAAAATATAAAGTTTTCACTCTCATCCACAAGGCTCTCCATAATTCTGCACCTCCATACATTTCCTCCCTCATCTCTGTCTACCGCCCAACCCGTGCTCTCCGTTCACTCAATGACCTAACACTTACATCCTCTATTATCAGAACCTCCCACGCTCGTATACAAGACTTCTCCCGAGCTGCACCACTTCTCTGGAATGCTCTACCCCGGACAATCAGATTAACTCCCAATTTCTACAGCTTCAAACGCAAACTAAAGACATATCTTTTCAGACAAGCCTATCACAATTTCTAACGTAAACCCTTAACCTTCCTCTGTCCCCGCTCCCACATTTCCCTGCATGATATGATGTCATCTCAGGATAACTTTATCTGTTCAAGCTCCATCCACATGTTAAAGGACACGACTGTTGACGGCTCATAAGGTTTTATGTTTGTGTAATGACAGTAACCTCTATTACAAAAGTGTCTGACCTCTGTATAAGCAATGCCGCCCCTGCTACCTCTTGTGTCACCCCCTCTACCTTATAGATTGTAAGCTCTTGTGAGCAGGGCCCTCAGTACCATTGTGTGAAACGACTTTCTTTGTAATGCATCTTTTTGTCTGTATTTGAACCCTACAAATTGTACAGCGCTGCGGAATATGTTGGCGCTATAGAAATAAAATTTATTATTATTATTATTATTTCATGCCCAGAAGATCAGGACATGAAGACAGGTAAGTATGATGGGATCGGGGTAGGTAGTAATGGTGACATTCTGTTTCCAGAAACAGAGAAACACAGCGTTGCTGGAAAATAAGAAAATGTACCTGGTGCCTCGGGCGGACACATAACCACCCTGACGATCTACATATCTACAATATGTAGGTTGTAGGGCGAGATGAAGAAAGTAGTTGGGAGACTTCCTCTTCTGTAACTCTTCTACATCTCATCTGAGAGGTTAAAGAGGATATCCTCAGGCACATGCGGTTTTATATACCGCTAGAAGCAGACAGTGCGCTGTTAGCTTTTCCAATATATGCCCAGGGGGAAGAGATATCAGTGAGGAGAAACATCCCCCCCCGACAGGACTTGTCCATACAATAGTATTGGGGGGGGGGCGTTCCTTACCGATCAGCGTCATGGCTTTGCGGTAAGAAACACCCCCTCTGACTGTATAGAGCTACAGACAGTACTGTCAGGAGGGACTTTCCCAGCTAGACTGTCAGGAATGCCCTTCTGACAGTGAAGAGCTTTCTGTAACGGCACTGATAGCTCTTGCCCCAGGGCAAATACTGGGAAAGCCAACAGTGCACTGAATTCAGCACACTGTCAGCTTTCTAGCGGTATATAAAACCGCATGTGCCCGTGGACATGAAAGATCCTCTTTAAATGTCCACAAAATGAGTTGTCTCTAATCATGGGTGCAGACTAATTATGTCTGTTGTGTGAGTCTGTGCTATGTTTAACTCCTTTTGATATCCCCTGTAATAGTACTGCAGGTACTGGGTCTTTAAAGATGGCAGCCACTCTGCTGCAGATGTAATGTACAATGGAGACCCAGAGTTAATGCCCACGATAAAAGTTCACCTCATCCCATGGCAGCCTGGAGTCTTATTACTACTTTCAGGCCTGTCATAAGTATATTACTATTGATGAGCGAATCTCCCATAGACTACAAAACAGTTGCATTGCAGTCTATGAGACTAGCAATTAAATGTTTGCAGGTTCAAGTCCACTGGGGGTAATAAAATAGTAAAAAAAAAAGTTTTTTAAAAATGTAAAAAAAAATAAAAAACTAAAAGTTCAAATCACCCTTCTTTTCCTAGAATACATATAAAACTAAAAAAAAAAAAAATACTGGGAAACACAAACACATTAGGTATTCCTGTGTCAGAAAATGCCCAGTCTACAAGCTTATAAAAATATTTTTCCCATATGGGGAAAAAAAAGCGATAACGATATAAGAAAAAAAAAATCAAAAGTACCTAACTGCCATTTTTTTCACTTCACCTTTGACAAAAATGTGAATAAAAAGTTGCCAAAGCAATAGACATTCCCCAAAATGGTATAACTAAAAAGTACACCTGAACCCAAAAAAAAGGCCCTATGCATCCACATTTTTGCAAAATCATGGATTTTTGTTAAAGGGTTTAATTATAAATAAAACTATATAAATTTGGAATTCCTGGACTCGTACTAAAACATAAAATACAGGTGATATGTTATTTTTAGAGATGAGCGAGTAGTACTCGATCGAGTAGGTATTCGATCGAATACTACGGTATTCGAAATACTCGTACTCAATCGAGTACTACTCGCTGTTCGACGTTAAGATTCGACGCAGAACCAGCGTTGATTGGCAGAATGCTATGCATTGCCAATCAACGCTGGTTCTTCTCTTACTTTTAGAAGTCTTCTGCCTCCGCAGCGTCCCATGTCCCCTTCCGGCTCTGAATTCACTCTGCCAGGCATCGGGCCTGGGCAGAGCCGACTGCGCATGTCCGCTTGTAGTGCCTAGCAGAGTGAATTCAAGGCCGGAAGAGGACGCGGGAATGCTGCGCAGGGAGAAGAGTCCAGCCCGACCCTCACTCATGGACTTGGTAAGTAGAATTTGATCGAAACGAGCATTTCCCCCCATAGACTATAATGGGGTTCGAAACCCGTTCGAACAGTCGAACTGTGTGCGGCTGTTCGAATCGGATTTCAAACCCCGAACATTTTAGTGTTCGCTCATCTCTAGTTATTTTGGCTGCACAGTGAAGCCGGTGCACAAATGCACTTTTTCTCCAATCCCACGCCATTCTGAAGTTTTTTCCAACTTCCCAGTACATTGTACAAAATAATAAATGGTAGCATTATGAAGAATTTTTTTTTTCTTTTAAATGTAGATTGTGAGCCCCACAATGTACATTTTTTCCCTATCAGTATGTCTTTGGAATATGGGATGGAAATCCATGCAAACACAGGGAGAACATACAAACTCCATGCAGATGTTTTTTTGCCCTTGGCAGGATTTGACTCTAGCGCTGCAAGACTGCAGTGCTAACCACTGAGCCACTGTGTGGCCCCCTATGAAGAATATTTTGTCCCACAATCATTAAGTTCTTATATGGCTCTGTGAATGGAAAAATCAAAAAGTAATGAGGTTTGGAAGGTGGGGATTTAAAAAAAAAAATGCCACCAGAGGGAAGGGGTTAAAGACTCGACATCAGCTCACATTTCCGGCAGATGTCACAAAGACATTATGAAGATGTGTGGTTAAGTCCCTACTATAATCTGGAAGCATTTCCCTATGGGTGATGTCATACAACATTTTTTTGGAAACCACATTGTAGTTTTTTATGCCGTTTTTTGAACCAAGGACCAAATTGGGTTTGAAAAGAACAGGAAATAGAAGAGAAGAGTTTCTCCTTTTTGCGGGATCCTCATATTATTTTAGCTATAAAAACCCACAATGGTGTTTTGTTGTATGAAAAATTACCCCTGTATACTTTTAGTTTTTGGCTCCAAAGCTACCACAACAATTTCATGTGCAATTCCAGCCTTACATAACATAGCTATACAGTGTAACAACCTTTCTGCCTTGATTTTTTATTACTGAATTATTAAAATTATACTGTAGATTACAAATCAGAATTACAAGATTACATAATGTTAATATGAAATAAAACTTATTAAAGATTGCATGACTGTTTCTGCCTATGCAAACTAATTTTTTCAATCTAACATTATGAGTTGTATTAATGATTTCTATAATATAAAAATATAATGCGTGTATGAGATAAAAGATAAGATTTCAATACTTAATTGGAATTTTAAACACTTCAGCAAATATTTTTGACAAATAATTTTGTTTACTATATTTATAAATCATTAGCATGTTTCATCTTGTTTATCTTGTAATTAAATTGTACTGTATGTTGTTAGAAAACCTGCAAACATTCAATTATCTATGTGTTTATTAACTTTCATTATGTGTCAATATTGAATTTCTTATGACTTTGAGATGTTTCCTTGTTATTAGGCAATTAAAGTTATGTATTAATTAAAGAAGAAAAGTATATTAATCCACAATAACTTATTAATTTATTGTGACGTGAGATGTTTGTACAATAGTTAATATATGTTTTAGACCTTCTTCACACTTATTTTTCTGCAATGTAGAAAGAAACATATTGGTAGTGACATTTTGACAGTGTACTTTAGTTTGATAAATGTGGTATATATATTGTTTATTGCATTTCCACAGTTTATAGGTAAATAAGAGCCCTAGAAAAAATGTCATACCTACAAAATATTAGGTCAGAAATACTAATGTGTATGTACGGAATGGCGGGCCGGAGACCACGTCTACAGGTAAGAGATGAATAGCCTTTCTAAAGGCTATTCCAATGTCTTAAGCACAAAGAAAACAGTTTTAGTGGTAGAATCCCTTTAAATGTGACATTTTAATATAAACTATGACAAACTTTTGGCATAACAGTGTTACACAAACAAGGCAAACTGATTAGTGGTTAAGACTTTTAGGCAACCATCCTATATGACAAATTTATCATATATCCTAAGCCACTGTGATGAATTTGGCCCATTTTTAGACTGTCTATCTAAGTTTACACATATAGATGATGAGCGAACAGTAAAATGTACGAGGTTCAATATTCGTTTCGAGTAGCCCCTCAATATTCGACTACTCGAATCGAATATCGAACCCTATTATAGTCTATGGGGGGGAAAATGCTCGTTTCAGGGGTAGGCAACGTTCGATCAAATTATACTTACCAAGTCCACGAGTGGGGGTCGGGCTGGATCCTCCGAGCAGTCTTCTCCTTGCAGCGTCCCCGCGGCGTTTTCCAGCTGTTCATTCACTCTGCCAGGCATCGGGCCTGGGCAGAGCCAACTGCGCATGCCCGCACTACAAGCGGACATGCGCAGTCGGCTTTGCCCAGGCCCGATGCCTGGCAGAGTGAATGAAGAGCTGGAAGACGCCGCGGGGAAGCTGCACGGAGAAGACTTCATGTGATTTCCGGTCCATGGTCATGTGATGAGTACACAGGTGCCGCTCGTTACAGTCACAGCACAATAATCAGACATCTGCCTGGTAATCAGCTGTGCACCTGTGTACTCATCACATGACCATGGACCGTAAATCACATGACCATGGTCAGAATTTTAGTTTGGCAGATCACCTTAAAGCCATGGCTACTGCACTGTACTGTTACAGCAGTCATTGCAAAGGGGTTGCAAATATTGATAGAGTGCTAGAACAACTACTTAATTTATCTGTTGGATATTATCTGCTGTCGATGCATTATTTTGCCTGAGGCATTATCTATATGAAGTGTTTTGCAAATCTAAAAAGACTATGGTGAGTGATATATATTTTGCTTTTCTCATATTTACAATATGCCTTAGATTAAACATCTGGGGTTTTGTAATCGCATGATATCTTAAACATTACATTCTTTAATGCAAAAACGCAAATTATTTTACATCAAAATACTGATGCAAAGCTATTGAGAAAGTCCTACCAGCTAAGCATAAACAAATTGTTTTCTTTTTGTTTTAATTTTTTTTAAACTAAATATTTAAAACATATGAAAACCTTACAAAAGGTGTTTTTCATACCAGTGGATCCTAAATAAAGAAGGTGTAAATATATACTTTCATATGCATTACATTACACAAAGGTTACACAATTAACAAAAACGTATTGCAAAAAAGATAAAAATCTAAAAAAAATACCAAAAGTATTAACAAGTGTAACCTTTTTTACAGAGCATGTACATATCTAATAAATAGTGCCAAGGATTTGCTGGCACAAGTTTTATCTTTACTTTACAAATTAAGAGTGGAAAAATAGAGCAGTTTTGAGACAGTGTAAGGTAACACAATGCATCTGCCAAATATTCTGTAGAAAAAATGAGTTTGAAATATAATGTCAGACTGTACTATTATTTATTAGCTAAAATGTTTGATACGGTACTTGAAGAGTTGCTGAAACAGTAGTCAGAATGTTGAAAATAGAGAATTTGCAGAAGGAAGACTACACATGGTGCAAGGTACAAGGTAACTGAACAAACAATCTGAAAAAGAAACTTTGAAAAAGAAACTGCAATGCCACCGTATGGAAGGTAGCCCTCTATAGATCCACTAAGCTCTTATAGAAAGCTAAGCATTAATGTATAAGGAGCTACTTTCTAAAAGGTTGCACTAGGGCAAGATCCGCTTTTCTACCAAGGAGGACTTATTTGTGTATTGCTTTTGCAGAACAGGGCATGCATTTTATAATGATTCCCTGTACACTGCAAGGTGACTTCTCCTTAAAGGGTAAATACAAGAGAAGAGACTACACCGAGCGGATCCTCGTGTAATAAATTCACAAAATTGGGCTAATTAAGGTTGGGACAAATGCCCCCTCACCTGAAGAGGTTGTGTAGTAACACAACACTCAAGAAGCTCGTAACACCCTAATTTAAGTGTCTAAGGCAGCTGCTATACCCGTCACTCAGACGTAGAGATGCAGGGCAAAATGGACCAGCACCCTTGTAGGTTTCGGCCAAGAAGGAAACAGAGCTCGCCCGATAAAGATAATAGGTACTCCTTTATTAACACACAACGCGTTTCAGGCTAAACAGCCCTTTCTCAAGTGTATACATTTCTTCAATAAAACGCATATAGAAAGAAACAGTCACAGAAAAGAACAAAAAAAGCCAAAAATAGTTCAAAAAACTAAAACCATAAAATTGCATAAATAAACCTTGCCAAACTGGCTGTGCCAGGAGGTAGCAACAAGTTCATAGTGACCAATCCTGTAAAGACCACATATTCCATGTTCCATATTCACCAATGGGGTTGTAGCCAAATGGCTAAACACTATACAAATATGTGGTTCAATGCCATAAAGTACCAAGTTGACAATGGCCAGTCTTGTAAAGACCATATATTCATATCCCATACTCACTAATGGGGTTATGGCCAATTGGATAAACACTGTACACATATGTGAATCACAAACAATGTCTAAGACATGGCTAAGTGGCAGTAATTAATCTATTGGGGCGATGCTTGAAGGGTTAAATGTCCGAGTTTAAAGTCCGCTATGTTACAATGATCTAAAATAATGTCCTAAAATAAAAATGTAACAAGAAGAGTCTAGTGCAGTAGTATGCTCATTGTTCATGCCTTACTGACCTCTGGATTGAAGAAAAAGTTTTAGAAAACCGGGTGAGATGTATAGAAGGAAAAAACAGTCCCTATATTGGAGTATGAGGAGGGGAATAAAAACACCCTAAAGCCTAAAACAGGGTCACTGCCCTATTCAGCCAGTGCCCTGTCCGGAACCTCACCCTAACTAGGGGTGCGTCCCTGAATAACCCTTTCAAAAGATATATGCACATGAAAGGAATGGGTTAAAACAAGCACAAAGTTTCATTCAATCAAAATAATGTGGCCCGACATGCATGTTTCGTGGTGCATGGTACTCAAAAATACACCCACTCATCAGGGGTAAATAGTGAGAGAATGCTAATTTTAATGCCCCATTCAAACATATACAGTACATTCACAGTAGGGGAACAATACCGCTCGTCCATATGTATGCCGCTAATCCTTCACTCATTCATAGAGAGCGCACATGGTTAATGAGACAGAGAGATAGTCTAATCAAAAACTTGGATAACCGTCTGGTCCCATCCCATCCACCCACACACTCCAGAGTGCCAGCAAGTGTGTACCTATCTCGTACGTTCGTACGCTCCAATATAGGGACTGTTTTTTCCTTCTATACATCTCACCCGGTTTTCTAAACGAATGGCCTGCTTGTAGTAATCCCTTCTAGACCTTTTTGAAACATCCTGCCATAAATCTGATTGATTACCTTGATTTGGGACCGCCATGTCCCTATTTTGAATATTTCCATGGGTGTGGATATTTAATTGTTTTTATAACTATGAGGTCATGAGTCTTATGTGTGACTTTTTACTGGTGTTTTTTCATATTTATCACTTTTTTCCTAGTATTATTAAAGGCTACATTTTATTACTCTCATTGCTCTTTTGGATTGTGAGGATAACGTCTTTCCTTAGGGAGAGACCACCTTCTCAGGTGTGTGGAGACTTACAGTCCTATGAAAAAGTTTGGGCACCCCTATTAATCTTAATCATTTTTAGTTCTAAATATTTTGGTGTTTGCAACAGCCATTTCAGTTTGATATATCTAATAACTGATGGACACAGTAATATTTCAGGATTGAAATGAGGTTTATTGTACTAACAGAAAATGTGCAATATGCATTAAACCAAAATTTGACCGGTGCAAAAGTATGGGCACCTCAACAGAAAAGTGACATTAATATTTAGTAGATCCTCCTTTTGCAAAGATAACAGCCTCTAGTCGCTTCCTGTAGCTTTTAATCAGTTCCTGGATCCTGGATAAAGGTATTTTGGACCATTTCTTTCTACAAAACAATTCAAGTTCAGTTAAGTTAGATGGTCGCCGAACATGGACAGCCCGCTCTCAAATGATCTGAAAACAAAGATTGTTCAACATAGTTGTTCAGGGGAAGGATACAAAACGTTGTCTCAGAGATTTAACCTGTCAGTTTCCACTGTGAGGAACATAGTAAGGAAATGGAAGACCACAGGGACAGTTCTTGTTAAGCCCAGAAGTGGCAGGCCAAGAAAAATATCAGAAAGGCAGAGAAGAAGAATGGTGAGAACAGTCAAGGACAATCCACAGACCACCTCCAAAAAGCTGCAGCATCATCTTGCTGCAGATGGTGTCACTGTGCATCAGTCAGCAATACAGCGCACTTTGCACAAGGAGAAGCTGTATGGGAGAGTGATGAGAAAGAAGCCGTTTCTGCACGTACGCCACAAATAGAGTTGCCTGAGGTATGAAAAAGCACATTTGGAGAAGCCAACTTCATTTTGGAAACAAAGATTGAGTTGTTTGGTTATAAAAAAAGGCGTTATGCATGGCGTCCAAAAAGAAACAGCATTCCAAGAAAAACACTTGCTACCCACTGTAAAATTTGGTGGAGGTTCCATCATGCTTTGGGGCTGTGTGGCCAATGCCGGCACCGGGAATCTTGTTAAAGTTGAGGGTCGCATGGATTCCACTCAGTATCAGCAGATTCTTGAGAATAATGTTCAAGAATCAGTGACGAAGTTGAAGTTACGCCGGGGATGGATATTTCAGCAAGACAATGATCCAAAACACTGCTCCAAATCAACTCAGGCATTCATGCAGAGGAACAATTACAATGTTCTGGAATGGCCATCCCAGTCCCCAGACCTGAATATCATTGAACATCTGTGGGATGATTTGAAGCGGGCTGTCCATGCTCGGCGACCATCTAACTTAACTGAACTTGAATTGTTTGTCCAAAATCCCTTCATCCAGGATCCAGGAACTGATTAAAAGCTACAGGAAGTGACTAGAGGCTGTTATCTTTGCAAAAGGAGGATCTACTAAATATTAATGTCACTTTTCTGTTGAGGTGCCCATACTTTTGCACCGGTCAAATTTTGGTTTAATGCATATTGCACATTTTCTGTTAGTACAATAAACCTCATTTCAATCCTGAAATATTACTGTGTCCATCAGTTATTAGATATATCAAACTGAAATGGCTGCTGCAAACACCAAAATATTTAGAACTAAAAATGATTAAGATTAATAGGGGTGCCCAAACTTTTTCATAGGACTGTATATCAAACTGAAATGGCTGTTGCAAACACCAAACTATTTAGAACTAAAAATGATTAAGATTCATAGGACTGTATACAGCCATAGTTGCTCCACTGCAAAGGAACATGGGAAGAATATGCAAATCTGTCTCCCAAGATGTAAACAGGGAGACAGTGCCTCTGTTATGCTGCCCTCTATAGCAAGCACCCTTGAACAACATGCCCGACTTCCCAGAAGCCTTTGCTGAATGATGCGAGGTTATAACCAAATCAATTTCTCAGCTACGGACGGCACCGTTTCTGTCTCTTTGGACTTCATCAGCGCAGCATAGAAAGAATTGATTTGGTTTAAGTGAGAGGCTGAAAGACCAGATTGTGGGGATAATGTCTTTCCTTAGGGAGAGACCACCTTCTCAGGTGTGTGGAGACTTATACAGCCATAGTTGCTCCAATGCAAGGGAACATGGGAAGAATATGCAAATCTGTCTCCCAAGATGTAAACAGGGAGACAGGGCCTCTGTTATGCTGCCCTCTATAGCAAGCACCCTTGAACAACAAGTCGGGCATGTTGTTCAAGGGTACTTGCTATAGAGGGCAGCATAACAGAGGCACTGTCTCCCTGTTTACATCTTGGGAGACAGATTTGCATATTCTTCCCATGCTCTTTTGGATTGATTGGAATTAGTGAGCAATATTTCGCACTGTGATAGTGTTCTTTTTTTGGACATTGTCTAATTATTAGAGATGAGCGAACACTAAAATGTCCGAGGTTCGAAATCCGTTTCGAACAGCCGCACACTGTTCGACTGTTCAAACGGATTTCGAACCCCATTATAGTCTATGGGGGAAATGCTCGTTTCAGGGGTAGGCAAAAATTCGATAAAATTATACTTACCAAGTCCACGAGTGACGGTCGGGCTGGATTCTCCTTGAAGTCTTCTCCCGGCGCAGCGCCCCCGTGTCTTCTTCCGGCTGGAATTCACTCTGCCTAGGCATTGGGGCCTAGGCAGAGCCGACTGCACATGCGCAGTCGGCTCTGCCCGGCCCGACGCCTGAGAAGACTTCTAAAGGTAAGAGAGGAACCAGCATTGATTGGCAGAATGTATAGCATTCTGCCAATCAACGCTGGTTCTGCATCGAACCTTAAACTTCTAACAGCTAGTAGTGTTCGATCGAGTACGAGTATTTCGAACACCTACTCGATCGAACACTACTCGCTCATCTCCACTAATTATACTGTCAGCTAACTTCAATAGTAACATATTTGTCATAAAGACCATAATCCAGTTACTTCCAACTAGGTCATTTCTAGTTTCAGTGATTGAATAATGAAGCCCTTTTTTCCTTGTTGTATATACATTTTAACACTTTACAGAATAGTCATAATGCAACAAAATTCTCTGCAACAAAACTATCTCCCCCGACTTTCGTTAGTAAATGTCACAGCTACTTTAAAGACGGAGTGATTGATTTCTTTATTTACTGCCACAATTCCTGTTTGCTTGGTACAGCACATGATTTTAGGCGCTCTTTACTCTTCTACACATAAATACAGGATTGGTTTCCTCCTTAGTTTATACATTAGCCATGCCATTACCTATTATATCATTAATAGCTTGTTCTTCATTACTAGAATCAATCACGTCAATCAGCTTCGTAGAACTTGCAACAAAACATCCAGATACTTTGGAGCTAGCCGAGATGACATTTCTATGAAATAGCCAATGTTATTGCAACCTAGGCACAAATAAATATATCTAAGCAATGTCATTGCCTTCACAAACAGTGAAAGATATCTTTGTGACAGTAAGGTGTCCAGGTAGAAGGACTGCTTTATTACCTGCCCATGACAATGTTTCCCAAACAGCTCCCTCACCAATCGCAGACTCGGTGCAATTATTAGTTCCTTCTCATACAGGCAATGAACGTGTCACTCAAAGTAAATCATTCAAGAGTTTTTATAATCCGAAATAAAACACTGTTGTATATTTTTAAAGTTTTTCCAACTTTTAAGATTTTAATCTTTTATTATTTATTGTGGTGGCAGCTTTAATGCATATCATGTAAAGCGAGTCTATGAACTAAGATCAAATGTTCCTTTGCAATTTACATGTGTGTTAAAGATGATGGAGCATTGACATGATACGAAACAAAGACATTTCTTCGTAATATGTTTTCCCTGTGAATTGGATAGAATGTGTTTTAATCAGCAATAAATCAAAGGTTTCTGCTTTTACATGAAGAATGTAAACTACTTTGGATGGGATTATTTTAATATTTATTTTGCTATATCCCAAGCCTAGCAGATTTCACTGTCACCATACATTTGCAGCACTTGACATATATTCATGACGTTCAATGGATGACTAGAAAATTGTGCAAAATGTTATGTTTAATAGTAAAACTGATATTTGACCTAAAGAGATTTCCTTATCACATAACGTCATTTACTGCTCGGTTGGGGTCTGTCTTCTAGGATCAGTAGTGTTGGTTGCGGGTAGTTTTCTGCAGGAAAACACTCAACTTGTACAGTGTTCACTTTGCTGAGTTGACTCATAAAGACACTTGCTGCTGCATCCATATTTATTAAAATGACGGATAAAAAATGTTATTCAATATTACTAAACAAATTGATCATAGAATGAAAAAGTTGAAATCAGACACAAACTCACCGTTCTTAGTTTTTTATGCCCTAAGAAATCATACACTTTACATCAACTGCTGGGTGGAACAGAGTGTTTCTAATGCAGTGTACAGTCCTATGAAAAAGTTTGGGCACCCCTATAAATCTTAATCATTTTTAGTTCTAAATATTTTGGTGTTTGCAACAGCCATTTCAGTTTGATATATCTAATAACTGATGGACACAGTAATATTTCAGGATTGAAATGAGGTTTATTGTACTAACAGAAAATGCGCAATATGCATTAAACCAAAATTTGACCGGTGCAAAAATATGGGCACCTCAACAGAAAAGTGACATTAATATTTAGTACATCCTCCTTTTGCAAAGATAACAGCCTCTAGTCGCTTCCTGTAGCTTTTAATCAGTTCCTGGATCCTGGATGAAGGTATTTTGGACCATTTCTTTCTACAAAACAATTCAAGTTCAGTTAAGTTTGATGGTCGCCGAACATGGACAGCCCGCTATCAAATGATCTGAAAACAAAGATTGTTCAACATAGTTGTTCAGGGGAAGGATACAAAACGTTGTCTCAGAGATTTAACCTGTGAGTTTCCACTGTGAGGAACATAGTAAGGAAATGAAAGACCACAGGGACAGTTCTCGTTAAGCCCAGAAGTGGCAGACCAAGAAAAATATCAGAAAGGCAGAGAAGAAGAATGGTGAGAACAGTCAAGGACAATCCACAGACCACCTCCAAAGAGCTGCAGCATCATCTTGCTGCAGATGGTGTCACTGTGCATCGGTCAACTATACAGCGCACTTTGCACAAATAGAAGCTGTATGGGAGAGTGATGAGAAAGAAGCCGTTTCTGCACGTACGCCACAAATAGAGTTGCCTGAGGTATGAAAAAGCACATTTGGACAAGGCAGCTTCATTTTGGAAACAAAAATTGAGTTGTTTGGTTATAAAAAAAGGCGTTATGCATGGCGTCCAAAAAAAAACAGCATTCCAAGAAAAACACATGCTACCCACTGTAAAATTTGGTGGAGGTTCCATCATGCTTTGGGGCTGTGTGGCCAATGCCGGCATTGGGAATCTTGTTAAAGTTGAGAGTCGCATGGATTCCACTCAGTATCAGCAGATTCTTGAGAATAATGTTCAAGAATCAGTGACGAAGTTGAAGTTACGCCGGGGATGGATATTTCAGCAAGACAATGATCCAAAACACCGCTCCAAATCCTCAGGCATTCATGCAGAGGAACAATTACAATGTTCTGGAATGGCCATCCCAGTCCCCAGACCTGAATATCATTGAACATCTGTGGGATGATTTGAAGCGGGCTGTCCATGCTCGGCGACCATCTAACTTAACTGAACTTGAATTGTTTGTCCAAAATCCCTTTATCCAGGATCCAGGAACTGATTAAAAGCTACAGGAAGCGACTAGAGGCTGTTATCTTTGCAAAAGGAGGATCTACTAAATATTAATGTCACTTTTCTGTTGAGGTGCCCATACTTTTGCACCGGTCAAATTTTGGTTTAATGCATATTGCACATTTTCTGTTAGTACAATAAACCTCATTTCAATCCTGAAATATTACTGTGTCCATCAGTTATTAGATATATCAAACTGAAATGGCTGTTGCAAATACCAAAATATTTAGAACTAAAAATGATTAAGATTAATAGGGGTGCCCAAACTTTTTCATAGGACTGTATCTAATAACTGATAGAAGTGAGGTTTATTGTACTAACAGAAAATGTGTAATATGCATTGAACCAAAATTTGACCAATGCAAAAGTATGGGCACCTCAACAGAAAAGTGACATTAATATTTAGTAGATCCTCCTTTTGCACAGATAACAGCCTCTAGTCACTTCCTGTAGCTTTTAATCAGTTCCGGGATCCTGGATGAAGGGATTTTGGACCATTCCTCTTTACAAAACAATTCAAGTTCAGTTAAGTTTGATGGTTGCCGAGCATGGACAGCCCGCTCTCAAATGATCTGAAAACAAAGATTGTTCAACATAGTTGTTCAGGGGAAGGATACAAAAAGTTGTCTCAGAGATTTAACCTGTCAGTTTCCACTGTGAGGAGCATAGTAAGGAAATGGAAGACCACAGGGACAGTTCTTGATAAGCCCAGAAGTGGCAGGCCAAGAAAAATGTAAGAAAGGCAGAGAAGAAGAATGGTGAGAACAGTCAAGGACAATCCACAGACCACCTCCAAAGAGCTGCAATATCATCTTGCTGCAGATGGTGTCACTGTGCATCGGTCAACAATACAGCACACTTTGCACAAGGTGAAGCTGTATGGGAGAGTGATGAGAAAGAAGCCGTTTCTGCAAGCACGCCACAAACAGAGTCGGCTGAGGTATGCAAAAGCACATTTGGACAAACCAGCTGAATTTTGGAAGAAGGTCCTGTGGACTGATGAAACAAAGATTGAGTTGTTTGGTCATACAAAAAGGTGTTATGCATGGCGTTAAAAAAAATAGCATTCCAAGAAAATCACTTGCTACCCACTGTAAAATTTGGTGGAGGTTCCATCATGCTTTGGGGCTGTGTGGCCAATGCCGGCACCGGGAATCTTGTTAAAGTTGAGGGTTGCATGGATTCCACTCAGTATCAGCAGATTCTGGAGAATAATGTTCAAGAATCGGTGATGAAGTTGAAGTTACACCAGGGATGGATATTTCAGCAAGATAATGATCCAAAACACCGCTCCAAATCGACTCAGGCATTCATGCAGAGGAACAATTACAATGTTCTGGAATAGCCATCCCAGTCCCCAGTCCTGAATATCATTGAACATCTGTGGGATGATTTGAAGCGGGCTGTCCATGCTCGGCGACCATCAAACTTAACTGAACTTGAATTGTTTTGTAAAGAGGAATGGTCCATAATACCTTCATCCAGGATCCAGGAACGGATTAAAAGCTACAGGAAGCGACTAGAGGCTGTTATCTTTGCAAAAGGAGGATCTACTAAGTATTAATGTCACTTTTCTGTTGAGGTGCCCATACTTTTGCAGCGGTCAAATTTTGGTTTAATGCATATTGCGCATTTTCTGTTAGTACAATAAACCTCATTTCAATCCTGAAATATTACTGTGTCCATCAGTTATTAGATATATCAAACTGAAATGGCTGTTGCAAACACCAAAATATTTAGAACTAAAAATGATTAAGATTAATAGGGGTGCCCAAACTTTTTCATAGGACTGTATATCATGAATGAGCAGCCATGAAACAAGATCCCAGATCCCATCAATATTCATGGTGATCTAGGGCTAATTTTATGGGTTAATCCTAATATTCTATGTAACATCATTCCTGTGATTTGATCATAGTAACTAGACTGATTGCATGTTAACTCTGAAAAATATAAGAGGCAATGGGAAAACCTTGACCTTGCTGTGACCTTTACAGGTAGTACTTATCTCAAATATACTGATTTTTGGAATGCGTAGGGAATAAGTCAAATTCATTGTTCTAAATTCTCTGAGGTTCAGGCATGTTCATGATAAAACAAGTAGGGCGCAGAAGTCAAAGTAGTCTTTATATACAGTATATGGCAAAGAGGTTAATGTTTCAAAAGCAAGATCATCAGTTAACAGTAGAGCAATAGACAAAGTTAGAGGACCTTTCACCACCTCCACTCATTCAAGTTCTTAGTATCTGTTAATAGGTGCCACTCCAATGACTCCTTTTGGATTTTTTTTTCTCTAGCCTCCACCAATCCTGAGCAACAAACACAAACAGTTGGTTTTGATGCCTGATGTGCTGTTTAAGCCCTGTAATGTCAGAAGGGCAGTGTCAGGTGGGGGACGTGACTCAGAGCTCCAACAAGAGGCAGCCAGTGTCAGAGCTCACAATCACACTCCTTACCTGGGTCCTAGCTAACACTACCTTCCTGACAGTACAGAGATCAAATAGCACATCAGACACAATACCTAACAACATTGATTGTTCAGAAACATTGAGGGGCTAGCGGAAAAAATCCAACTGCACTGGAATTAATGGAGGGACAATTATTAATTGATGAAAAGAGCTGAATTGTTGGATGTGTGAAAAGTCCTCTTTGATGAGTTCATGGGGCACAACACTTGTAAAGGATGATCTGAATGATCTTTGAGAGTGCTGGCAGTGATATTAGCAAAATAATTGTCGCAATAATTCCCCCTTATTTCCCACCACCTTTTACATACATTCAACTATGACAGTGAAGTACTGTAGGGCCGGTTCTGCATCCAAATTACAATCCTGGTTCAATATATGTAGAAAATCAGAGTGCTTATCCCATTTTACTAAATCTTTTAAAGATTTGACCATCTCATATATCAACACTTGTATCAAAGCTTGTATGGAAAGTTTTTAAGGTGCAGTATTTTGGAGTAAAGAAATGATATAACATGCAGGTTCCTTAAAACTGAAAACAAGTGGTCACAGTTTCCTAGTGAATCATGGCAATCATCCACCAATGGTATTATACAGAACCTAGACGTTGCTTCGGAAATTAAATGAAGAAAATAATTTTCTATGCCAAATAAAATGACAACTGATGGAAGACATCTGCAGCCATTTGTTAAAATGACCATGTTTGGTAGCTATGATGACTGTGGCATTTTACAGATTTTTTTCTTATACAATGGTTGTTAAAGCTGCGTGTAACAGAAGGCGGATGATCATGCCAACCAGCTCTCTAAAATCGATGAAATATGCCTTGCAGAGTGTCAGCAGCTTCTTTTAATGAGCCCAATAGTCTACATATGGCTGGTACTGTGCTATGATGTTATATTTCCGTAGCTTTTGCGTAATCCCTGTTTGCTTGAAATTTCTTTGCTATGTACTATGATGTCCTATTAATATAAAAAATTGTCAGTGAAAATAACGCCTAGTATTATGTTGTGAATAGATATTTCTTATCTCAATTTTTCAATATAGTTAAATAATGCGTCTTAGTAACATGCAAGCCTCAGTTGTATTATGTGTTTGGATTAGTCTGTAAAAAAAAATCCATTTTTTATGCCTTTAAAGTTTCCATGACTTTTTTCCTATTTTATTACATACTTATAAGATGTACAGTGGGGCAAAAAAGTATTTAGTCAGTCACCAATAGTGCAAGTTCCACCACTTAAAAAGATGAGAAGCGTCTGTAATTTACATCATGGGTAGACCTCAACTATGAGACACAAAATGAGAAAACAAATCCAGAAAATCACATTGTCTGATTTTGTAAGAATTTATTTGCAAATTATGGTGGAAAATAAGTATTTGGTCAGTAACAAAATTTCATTTTAATACTTTGTTATATATCCTTTGTTGGCAATGACAGAGGTCAAACGTTTTCTGTAACTCTTCACAAGGTTGGCACACACTGTTGTTGGTATGTTGGCCCATTCCTCCATGCAGATCTCCTCTAGAGCAGTGATGTTTTGGGGCTGTCGCTTGGCAACACGGACTTTCAACTCCCTCCAAAGGTTTTCTATAGGGTTGAGATCTAGAGACTGGCTAGGCCACTCCAGGACCTTGAAATGCTTCTTACAAAGCCACTCCTTCGTTGCCCTGGCGCTGTGCTTTGGATCATTGTCATGTTGAAAGACCCAGCCACGTTTCATCTTCAATGCCCTTGCTGATGGAAGGAGGTTTGCACTCAAAATCTCACGATACATGGCCCCATTCATTCTTTCATGTACCTGGATCAGTCGCCCTGGCCCCTTTGCAGAGAAACAGCCCCAAAGTATGATGTTTCCACCCCCATGCTTTACAGTAGGTATGGTGTTTGATGGATGCAACTCAGTATTCTTTTTCCTCCAAACACGAAAAGTTGTGTTTCTACCAAACAGTTCCAGTTTGGTTTCATCAGACCATAGGACATTCTCCCAAAACTCTTCTGGATCATCCAAATGCTCTCTAGCAAACTTCAGACGGGCCCGGACATGTACTGGCTTAAGAAGTGGGACACGTCTGGCACTTCAGGATATGAGTCCCTGGCAGCGTAGTGTGTTACTGATGGTAGCCTTTGTTACATTGGTCCCAGCTCTCTGCAGTTCATTCACTAGGTCCCCCCGCATGGTTCTGGGATTTTTGCTCACCGTTCTTGTGATCATTTTGACCCCACGGGGTGAGATTTTGCGTGGAGCCCCAGATCGAGGGAGATTATCAGTGGTCTTGTATGTCTTCCATTTTCTAATTATTGCTCCCACAGTTGATTTCTTCTATCCAAGCTGGTTGCCTATTGCAGATTCAGTCTTCCCAGCCTGGTGCAGGGCTACAATTTTGTTTCTGGTGTCCTTTGACAGCTCTTTGGTCTTCACCATAGTGGAGTTTGGAGTCTGACTGTTTGAGGGTGTGCACAGGTGTCTTTTTATACTGATAACAAGTTTAAACAGGTGCCATTACTACAGGTAATGAGTGGAAAGAGGAGACTCTTAAAGAAGAAGTTACAGGTCTGTGAGAGCCAGAAATCTTGATTGTTTGTAGGTGACCAAATACTTATTTTCCACCATAATTTGAAAATAAATTCTTACAAAATCAGACAATGTGATTTTCTGGATTTGTTTTCTCATTTTGGCTCTCATAGTTGAGGTCTACCTATGATGTAAATTACAGACGCCTCTCATCTTTTTAAGTGGTGGAACTTGCACTATTGGTGACTGACTAAATACTTTTTTGCCCCACTGTAATTATAAGTTGTTGTTTATTTCAGAATTACTGCCAGATTTCCCACATGACTTTAGGGCTGTTCTTTCTAGGTCTTGTAGGGTCTGCAGAGCTATATACTCACTGAATGCTGCTACCACCACCATAATGGCATATACATTGTACTGTTATGACTTTTCACTGTCCAAAAAATACTCAATTTTGCTCTAATAGGCCAATGATAGGATTTCACATTTATGTTTCAGCAGCCACTTTTAGCCAATGCTTAAAGTACTGTGCAAAAGTTTTATACAGGCATGGAAAAAATGCTACACAATAAGAATACTTTCAAAAATAAAGGTTTCTATATTTAATTTTATAAATTAACATAATGATGTGAATAAAGAAAAGAAAAATCTAAATAACAACAATATTTATTGCGACCTCTCTTTGCCCTCAAAACAGCATCAATTCTTCATAGTACTCGTGCATACAGTTTTTGAAGGACCTTGGCAGGCATCTTGAAGAACTAATCACAGATCTTCCTTGGATATAGCACAGTTCAAATCAATCTTCAAGTAATCCCAGACAGACTCAATGAGGTTGATATCAGGGCAGCGGAGCCAGATCATCACTTCCAGGACTCCTTTTCCAAAGAGTGGTCACACCAAATATTGATTTAATTTACATATCTCTTTAACTCAATCTCTTTAGTTTTTTATTGACAAAAACTATTGAAAACTGAACTATTATTACTTCTACATTTGAAGGTATTCTTACTTTGCAGATGGTTCTCCACCACCCTAAAACTTTGTCACAGTACTGTATATTGTAGTACAATATACAATAATTCAATATACTTCCCTGGGTGTTTCTAATTTACGAGTAAGATATAGTAGTATGGTCTTCTCATGGTGCATTCATACATTAGAAACATAAGATGGAGAGAAATGGAGAGTTACGCAAGACATATTACCTATACTAGAGACCTTAAATAATGCAGCTCTGTGTCCCTTTCTTCATTTCTCGTATTAGCATAGACCAAGGAAATTCTATGCTACCATACCCTAGAAAAATAGAGGAAATTCCCATTGAAATATGAGAATCGTAACTGTGTTACTAGTTTGCGCCATTTGTGTCTATCTTTTTTTTTTTACTTCATACTCAGTTTCCAATCATTTCACATAAACTGAACTACTTATGTGAAGCCACATTTCCCGGACTTCAAGGTGCCTTATGGTTACAACTTCATAAACAAATATCTAGATACAAATGAAAATATATCTAAGGCCCGAATCACTCAAACATAAGTTTAACCAGCTGTGTTATGGTCACAACTCCAGGGCCCCCTCCAGAATAAACAACACTATGTGATCCTTTAAGAGCAGGGGTACTCAACCACTTTTAGTAAGGGTCCACTGATTAGGGTCTGCCTTCAAGTAAAGGTCCAAGCTGAACAGTAGTTGAATGAGTCCAATATTTACTTATGTTAAGATATACTTATGTTCCCTTTGACTCCATCTACACCATTTGTGCCCCATACAGTTATAATTTCCTCCTCTATGTAACATACAGTGTTTTATAATAATATAGTATAATACTCCCTTATTACCACTTTAGTGTCCCTAAACAGTATAATACTCAACACCTCCTTAGTGAACTTCACATGGCACAATCTTCTATTCATGTCCCCATATAGGATAATGCCCCTTTTGTGCTGTTCACATAGTATAATGCCCCATTAGTGCCCATAGAATAAATATAGAATAAATTCATAGAATTTATAGACATAGAATAAATACCCTCATAGAATCCCTAGACAGTACAATGCACCTATAGTGTAGGGGGCCCTCAGGAAACACCCTGCTTTCTCCTACTTAATGACAATGAGTGCATATTGTACTAATGTATTACAGTAAGAGAAGCAGAGATCAGAAGTAGAGATGAGCGAGTAGTATTCGATCGAGTAGGTATTCGATCGAATACTACAGTATTCGAAATACTCGTACTTGATCAAGTACCACTCACTATTCGAATGAAAAAGTTCGATGCAGAACCAGCATTGATTGGCCGAATGCTATACAGTCGGCCAATCAACGCTGGTTCTTCTCCTACCTTTAGAAGTCTTCTCCGTGCAGCTTCCCCACGGCGTCTTCCGGCTCTGAATTCACTCTGCCAGGCATCGGGCCTCGGCAGAGTCGACTGCGCATGCCCGCTTGTAGTGCAGGCATGCGCAGTCGGCTCTGCCCAGGCCTGATGCCTAGGCAGAGTGAATTCAGAGCCGGAAGATGCCGCGGGGACGCTGCAAGGAGAAGACTGCTCTGAGGATCCAGCCCGACCCTCACTCGTGGACTTGGTAAGTGTAATTTGATCGAACGTTGCCTACCCCTGAAACGAGCATTTTCCTCCCATAGAGTATAATAGGATTCGATATTCGATTCAAGTAGTCGAATATTGAGGGGCTACTCGAAATGAATATCGAATCTCGTACATTTTACTGTTCACTCATCTCTAATCAGAAGTCTTCTTTGCTGCCTTTGCTTGTATGATGGTAATGCTTCTGCGACTCCATTGTAGGCCGCAGGGAAAAGTTCAGATCCATGTTGCCAGTACAATGATACATTAGCACAAAAGAGACAACAGTTGGGAGATCAATCTTTCTCCTGACTTCAAGCATTATGTAGGGGTGAGGAGGTAGAGGTCTGGGCAGGGGTGTAACTTGAGGGGGTGCAGAGGGTGCAGTTGCATGGGGCCCTGGAGTCTTAGGAGCCCCATAAGCACTGGCATCATTATTGAGATTGCAGCTTCCATCTGACCCATAAACCAAGGAGACCCACAGATTACCCTAACTATACTAAGGTTACTGCTTAGCACCCCTTACCATTATTATCACAAATTTGCTATAGGGATGAGGTAGGGGACCCTGGACAAAAGATCGCACCAGGGCCCACAAGACCTTAGTTACGCCACTGGATCTGGGTTTTAACTGTGTTCTGCCAGTTAAGTTCTGCTCTTTTATAGGGAATTTTGATGCTTGTGGCCTAAAAGTGTAGCTTTATTCATACTTAAACATGAACTGTCCTGCTCGGTGAATTAAATTGAAGGTGGCAGATCCCTGTGAATCCATATAAAGGACTATATCTGGTGTTAGCACTACTATTGAACACTCGGACACTGGAATTGATGTGGGGTTACCTGATCCTATATTCAGGGTCCTGCCCTTTATTGGTTTTACACCTCTGTTTTCTAGGTAAAGATATTATCCCTTTAGTATTTAGTATATTGTTACACGCTTTATTAAGAAAGACGATTACTATTAATAAATTTGGATTTTGACCAGTTTGACCAAGTCCATTGTTTACTGAGGGCGTTCGGGATCATTGTCTTCTGAGATTCATTATAGATAAAAATCTTTCTTTTGCCATTTAAATCAAAATCATTTATGCATCAAAACTCTGTCTTACTCATGGCATGAAAGACTGAACAAGGAATAAAATCTAAGGTGCTTGTGATTGTATTTGGATATATCCAAATGCGAAATAAATATCTTTGTCAGATTTTACTGAAGAATATTAAAGGTTACACAGGTATTTGGACGTTGGAGTGTATTTTATGATAGTGCTGTTATAGGAACATATTAATAAAATATTGCTAAAATACATCATTATGGCATTAGGAAGATTGCAGCTTGAAGATCGAAATACTGTATTTAATCTTATATGTAAGTTTAACAAGAAAGGTGCTGCTCAATGAAAGATAAGAGCATTGTATGTATTTGATATATGTGTTATAAACATTGACACCAATTAAACTGCGTAGAAGTGCACAAAATAATCTCTATAGAAGACCACTATGAAGGAAAGAACAATGGCTGCTGTCCTGTAGTCAATAGAAAAGTGTGTAAAAGATCTTATGAGACTTCCATACTGTATCACTAGCTATAAAGGCACAAACACAAAGATAAGCTAATTGCATGGACCTTCCATGGTGGCATATGTAGACCTGTACATACTTTCTGTGCTCTCTTACTGTGCCTCCATGAGAAACGTTTCAATGGTCCCCAAGCCAGATATACTAATATTACCCCAATATAGTAATCATATAGTGATCCCGGTCTACACAGACAATCTGAAGACTATTACAGTGAGTGCAGTATAGTACAGTAAAGTTAATTCATTAGTAACGTCTCTAACTACAGTCGTTCACATTCCCCATCTTTTTCATTTGGCGCAGATTACCATGATGACTTTGTCAAGTTGTGACTTTTCTCTCTAAACTTTTCAAGCACACATCTTTGGCTCCTCACTTTTACAGCCCCTACAGAAACTCCTCATCCTGCTACTACTCCTAATTCTGTACTATTGTTCCTAATTTGTCTTTATTACTGTACCTGTTTGGTGGCACGTGGTCCCCAAATACTATACTTCAAATAAAATGTTGTCCTATCTATAATTATACATCAAAAGTAGTAGCACACATACTGAACCCATGGGTAAAAGAGTCAATGGGGCCACACGGTGGCTCAGTGGTTAGCACTGCAGCCTTGCAGCGCTGGAGTCCTGGTGTTCAAATCCCGCCAAGGGCAAAAAACCATCTGCAAGGAGTTTGTATGTTCTCCCCGTGTTTGCATGGATTTCCATCCCATATTCCAAAAAAGACATACTGATAGGGAAAAATGTACATTGTGAGCTCTACATGGGGCTCACAATCTACATTTAAAAAAAAAAAAAAAAAAAAAGATTCAGATACAGTTCCCAAAAATGACAGTGCTGAAGAAATTGTGCCCCAATATTTATAAATAAATAAAGTCCCTTGAGTGTTCCTTCTATAGTCATAATGTCCCTAAAATGTTGTCTGAATGTAATAATAACCCCTGACTGTTCCTATGAATAAACTATGCCCCTGATTGCCCTCTTAAATTAATTATGCCCCAATTGCCAACTTAAATTAGTTGAGCACCATTTCCCTTTTAAATAAACGCTGACATCCTATCTGTGGCCAGGCATCTTGTCTGTACATGGCCTAAAGTGTCATAGACTCTACAAAGGTGAAGAATGGTAGAGCAGGAAGCCTATAGTCTGTGCTACCAAGGCTTCCTGCCAGTGGCGTAACTAGGAATGGCGGGGCCCCGTGGCGAACTTTTGACATGGGGCCCCCCGACACCGAAGATCTCGACCGAGTCCCTCCTACGCGCTTTATTATGACCAATAGTGGACCCTGCACACAGTATTATGCCCCATAGTGGCCCATGCACACAGTATTATGCCCCATAGTGGCCCATGCACACAGTATTATGCCCCATAGTGGCCCATGCACACAGTATTATGCCCCATAGTGGCCCTTGCACACAGTATTATGTCCCTTAGAGGCCCCTGCACACCATATTATATCCAATAGTGGTCACTGCACACAGTATTATGCCCCATAGTGGCCCCTACAGGACTAAATACTGTCACGTCACCACTATACCAGGACAATTGTGGATAAAAAATCTGGTCATGTGCATTACAATTTAGTAACTCCATGTGCCTCATATTAATAGCAGTTAACCCCATCATGTCCCTCACATTAAACATTGTGTACCTCACATAAGAGTTACTGATATGTGAGAGACATGGAGGTAATAATAAAGTATCTTCATTACTATTATCCCCATATGTCTCACATATTAGTAACTCTTATGGTGTGGCACACAAGGGTTAATGTGAGGGACATGATAGGGTTAACTGCTATTAATATGAGGCACATGGAGTTACTAAAACAAAAGTAATCACCCCAAATGCCTGATATTAATAAGCCTAGTCACCCCAGTATGTGCCTGTGTACCTGATATTAATAAGTATAGTAACCCCAGTATGTACCTGTGTATCTTTAGTTTCATTTTCCTGGAGCAGCAGCTTCTTCTTCTCCTCTTGTGTGCAGGATGGCAGGAGCTTGGCAGGGATAAGCCCCGCCTTCTGGGCTCTCCTCAGCCCTCTCATTGGTGGGCAGGGGACAGACAGAGAAAGGGAGGGGGGAGAGAGGGGGAGCGTCCTGAAGCGCTGAGAGGAGCCAGACCTGCAGCTCCTGTGTGTCAGCCGTTGCTGCAGCTCTGGGCCCCCTGTTGGTGGAAAGTATTCCACCAACAGGGGTCCCCGATCATTATACTCGGGGGTCCGAAAAGACCTCCGAGAATAATGATAGCAGTGGTAGCAGCTGTCACCGGGCCCCTGATGTCCCGGGCCCTGTGGCAGCTGCCTCTGCTGCTATGGTGGTAGTTACGCCACTGCTTCCTGCTGTATTAGCATACTGCAGATACCAATAAAGTTGAAAGTTGTACTAACTGGATGTGCCCTGGACCTTTGCTGTTAGCAACAGACCTAGGGTGAGACCCACTATACTATGTAGGTTGGCCTAGGGCTACCAACTTTCTTGACCTCCTGCTAGCTAGAACTGTACACACAATTCAATGGTGTGTGATGGATCATGTCCATCTGTAGCCAATCACTTACACCCAATGCATTTCATCATCACAACTTCATTGAGTTTTCTATCTGAGAGGTATCAGATTCTATAGAAATTTTGCAATAACTTTACTTCCCTTGGAGAGGGTGGGTTCCAGTACACATTTACCCCTTATGCTTTGTGCATGTGCAGTATTTCTACAGGGGAACTACATTATTTGCAAGCATGGCATGAGGAATAGGTCCAAGGTTCATGGAGAGGCTGTGAATGGAGTAAAATCACTGTGTTCTGTATGGTAATACTTAGCATCATTGTGTTGGGCCCATGTTGATCTTTTAGATCTCCTCTGACTCTTCAGGACAGTGGTACTATCGAATAGATCTCATTGATGTGGCCTTCTAACTATGTCAACGTTCCTTGTCAGAAGACACCATTGTGTGAATACCATAATGTTTCTATTTCTTTTATTTTCCACATATACTTGGGGGTCTTACAAGATCATACATCTACTATCTTAAATTTCTATGAATAACTGTGTTTAAAGTCAGTCTGATTTTCAAGTGTTTGATAGCAAACAAAGTCATTTCAGAGATTTCTATATTCGCAGTTTGTCCTAGCAAAACTATATTTAGTAAAACAACTGCTAATAAAATCACTAGTTTAATTAGTTGTTATGGTCCATAACATATACAGTAGTGTATGTGCGTTTCCATTGTTACTAAATGAGGCTGAAAAATTACAAACTATAGTGCAGTTGATGCTTGGTGAAGTAAAAAGAGAAGTAAAACAATGCATAATAAAAATGGAAGAATAATTATTCTAACAGTCTAGTTAAGCCTATGTTTGCAAACAGATGTACAAAAATTTAATGGGTAATTCAAGAACATCTGTTGCCTGATGACTGGAGTTCTTCTATGCCAAACTTCGCACCAGTAGGCAGTCTCTATTTTCAGTTTGAAGCCTGATATTTCTGCCTTTGGCATCGGTCATTCATTGTGATGAACCACTAACTAAATGAACATGTGAACTCAAAGGGTGTTTCATTAATCCCAACAGCAGAAGGAAAGAGAGGTGGGGAAGCAAAAAGAGTCACAGCAGTTGTACTCCCTGTACAATTTACAAGACTATAGGTCCCCGTCCAACTGTTCTTGTTTCCCACAGGTTTTCAGGTAAGAGAGTTTGTTTTGCCATGGGATTCATTTCCTTTTATTACATTGGACTCAGATAAGGGACTATGAGACCGTCTCTTCTATGGTCTACTAAGCCGGGGGAACAGATGTACCAGCAGGAGCTGGCATTATTGCATTTTATGAAGCATATTGTGCGATAATGCAAAAAACTCCATAGCACTGTTAACTACTATAGAATGATTTCCAGAACAAAATATATTTTTGAGGGAGACAGATTTATAAACAGATGCTACTTATAGTATTTCTCTGTGGAAAAATCCACATGTACATTTGTGATTCGCTCGCAACAGACACATTTGTTTACATATGATAGTTGGAATTATCGCGCTTAAATGTTACTCATTACAGCAAGAGAAAAGTGTACATTGCTAATTAAAGCAATTCTTTGTAGCGCTAATGTAAATGATGTACATTATTAGCTAAATAACTATTTACTGTCTGCAGACTCTGTAGGCCATCACTTTTCTTGCATTACCTACACGTCAAGCCTAATGGGTGCATTGTAAAAAACTCATTGGGGAGATTTATCAGTCCTTCTATGCCAGTTTTCTTGACGGATAATATTGTGGTTCACATTTTGTGCAAGACCGTTCCTTACACTAAACATGCCGCACAACCCCCAATCCATGCCACACTCACCACCTTGTATGAATATGAGTGGGGCGGGGAGACGAGATGGTTTTATGGCATGCATTATACAGATACCTTTGCCTTAAGACACTATGTTAATCTTATTTTGGGTCATCTTTTTTGTGTGTTTTATTCTGTGAGGATGTGATGGCAAAAGAGCTGGACTAAAGCATTATAGAATCAAAAGGTTAAACAAGTTAAGGCTAAGAATTGTTTATTTCAGTTCTTTAGGGTAGCTTCACGAATTTAAGTTTTGATCATATTTGTTCAAGTTTGATGGCAAAATCAAGTGTGGATCGTAAAGGGCTAAGAATGTATAAAGGACAAATATAACAGTCTTACTCACCTCTCCTGGGCTCCGTCACACTGTCTATCAATCCCTTGACATCCTCTTCGGACTTCTTCCAACCTCCTGAATCACACCAGCTGCCGCCAAGAACTGCTGTGGACACACCAACATCATGATGCTTGGACAAAATTGTCATGATATTGTTGCACTCCGCATGACTGCTGAGGCCCAATCATAGGCTACTGTCAATGCAGAGCCATGGCCAAAATTTCGATTCTTAGAAATGTTGCTTCTATATAATAAAGTGTTTTTAGATCTTTTATTCATATATTTCTATGGTATGCTGAAGTACAATTAAAAGTGTTCTATTAGTTTTTAAACTTATTGATAAATACATTAAATTTATGCAAAGCCTAGGGTTGAGCGATCAGGATCGGAAATGTTTGGATTCCGATCGGCGATCAAGTAAATTTCACGATCGTGATCGGAATTCCGATCCCGATCTTTTCAAGCGGGATCGAGATTGGAGGTTATTTCCCACAATGCTTGGTTACTGGCCAAACATTGTGGGAAAAGCTTTACACCCATAGGAATGAATGGAAGCGGCCAGCTGCTTAACCCCCTGTGTGCTGGCTGCGTCCATTCATTCCTATGGATTTACCGTAGCCTGCCACTCTTCTGCTTTGTCTGTTTTACCGTACACTCAGCTGAATATATGGTAAAACAGGGATGAAGCAGAAGAGTGGCAGGCTGCGGTAAATCACTGTGTGCTGCGCTGCTGTGAGGACGACGAGGCAAGTTTGCGAGTAGATACTACTGTACATTATTTTGTCCATCTAATAGACAAGTCAATGTACAGTAGTATCTATCTACTCGTGAACTTCGCTCAACTTACCTGCACAGAAGTGCTGCCACTGCCCTCTTCTGGTCCGGTCCTCTCTCCTTCACATATCTTCAGAGCGCCCTGAACCCCCCCTGCCTCCCTAGACTAATATTATAGAGATACTGGGAGAAGGTGGGGCTTCTGACTTAGGAGAGTGTGGGCGGGTACTGGGAGGGGAGACGTGAGTGATGGCTTCACGTCTCCCCACCCACACTCTCCTAAGCCACAACAAGCCCCGCCTCCTCCCATCATCTCTAACACTAGCCTAGGGAGGTGGCAGCACTCTGAAGGCCTGTGAAGGAAAGATCAAGACCGGACTGGACCAAGAAGAACTGGTAGCAGTAGCGGATCCGTGCAGGTAAGCGGACACCAGGGGGGATTTTTTTAAAACACTACACAGCGTGGAGTCCAAAAATTGAAACAATTTTTGGACTATATGCTGTGTAGTGAATAGGATTGTTTTTAAAATCCGATCTTCGATTATTAAAAAAATCCCATTGACTTGTATTGGGATTGGAATTGGGATCAGGATCAGGTTCGAATGGAAAATGATCGGAAATCGGATTTTAAAAACGATCCTGAAATTTCAAGATCGGCTCAATCCTAGCAAAGACTCAAATATTTATAGTTCTGACTCTTATTTTTCATTACAACATTCCTAAAGAAAACTACACCCAACTTTATGTAATAAAAATAGAAATTTTATTCATTCTGTTTTAAAATGACATGTAAGTATACACATAAAAGACATGTGACATACATAAAACATGACAAAGAGGGAACTGAACTATACCCAGACCAAATGGTAAGTAGCATAGGGATGTAATTACAATTTAATTAAGGAGGAACCAGATAATCAAATACATAGTCAAATAAGGAACCCCCAGGAAAAAGCATTACCTATACCATCAATACCATCAGGAAGCACCAACTAAGTATCAATGTATAAATAACACAAAAAATTCTTTTGATTTTAAATCTAAATTTATTGTTACAAAAAGACCCCAGAGTATAATAATTGTTTATGGGTGTCCACAGTGGAGCATAATACTGTGTGCAGGGGCCACTAAGGGACATAATAGTGTGTGCAGGGGCCACTATGGGGCATAATACTGTGTACAGGGGCCACTGAGGGACATAATAGAGTACGCAGGAATGCGGAGGTGGGGGTCGGTCGGAGGGGACCCCATGTCAAAAGTTCGCCACGGGGCCCCGCCATTCCTAGTTATGCCACTGCCTAAGATGACACATGACAGAGTATTGATCACAGCTGAGGACCAAACAAAGTGGATAATTTAGCCATGGTAAGAAGATTACTTTCATCAAAACTTACATCACATATCTTTCTAGAAGACTAAAGAATAAACATCTTTGTGGGAATGCTACTTTAAGAGAAAGCATTGGTGGCCAAGCCCTGACTGCATTTATGCTGCAGCTGGTCCCCCGTGTTAATACAGTTAAGTGCATACAGCATCATTTAAGGTATAGTAATAAATATGGCAAGAAATATGAAAAAACGTATTCTTGCCATTTATTCACACACCATGCTCTTCACAAGCTATACTGAAATAATTAAGGAATTCCATCAGTTTCATAATGCAGCCTAACATTTGGCAGAGAATAGTGGGCGTTGATCTCTTTCACCTGGGCAACATGTTGGTAATCAAAAACTATTCAGGTGCAAATCACATAATTCCAAGCCAGAACGGTTCTTACTGAGAAATAAATTCATGGCGAAATTCTTGTTGGAGTACAGCATATGCATAAAGAGTTATTATCAGAACTATAAATGGAGAGACAGGTCACTTGCCAAGCCACTCATTCCCCAATCAGACATTTGGCAGATGTTAGTGATGCAAAAAGGCCATGCTTATTCTAGTAGGTTTTTTCCTCTGGTTTAATGATTTAAGATGTTGAGCAATTTTTTATTCAAATTATTCACTGGGCTGTAAAGAACATACTAAAACTAGAAGGGAAAGCTTATGTGCACAGATTTTAGATACAGCAATAACTTTAATGGACAAATGCTAGTGAAAAAAAACCCTACAGAACGGGGTTGGTTGATCAATTTACTGCCTAAAAAATGATACGGAAATCTGCAAACTATAAAATTTCACTACTGCAGTGGTTTCCAGTATCAAATGTGTAGCTAAACATACAGATGTATCTAGTGTCATTGTCCATTATGAAATTCAATCAGGGGCCAGGTGGCCCTGGCAACAATATCATAATCACAGATATTCCATTTTCAATACCAACGCAATGTATTTAAAACATCCTTCCAGAAATTTCCATAATAAAATGTCATTTCTTTGCTAAATATGTGCTGAAGAATGGTTTATTGCTGACAAAAGGCTTGATTTTCTCCATAAGATCCACGAGCATACTGTTAAAGATAATGAAGCATAAGTAAGATTTATTATTAGATTAAAAGACAGCTGTTGTACTCTTCTGTATCCAATCATCTTCTGCGGAGATGAGAGATTAAGTTTTTTTAATATTCAAGAAGCATATTTAGTAACAAATTTCAATAAAAGTTGTATACAACTGCTGTCGCTGAAAAGGCATCTTCAAACACTCTTATTTTCTATTATGTAATTATATTACTTTTATTACCATTTCAGCTACAATTTGTGTTTGCTAAATATTAAAGTTCTAGATGGAATTTAAAGTCTATGGCTAAGACCCCAAATTGTAGAAGCACAGCGTTTGTAACTGCTACGGAAAAAGCTAACGGAGTGTAAAAAGACGCAGTGTTTTACAGTGCCAGCAAAGTGATTTTGGTTAATCTCATTCACACATTGCAGAAAAAAAAGAGGTGTGGAAAAGCTATTTAAAAAAAAAAAAAAAAAAAAAAAAAAAGCATGTGTTTTTGAAAAACACAGTATGATGATTTTAGCTTCAGAATTGTGGGCATTTTCTTTATAAATGTAGTGGGAGAAGTAAAAAAGTAGAAATGCAGTAAAAAGTCAATGAAAAGCGGTGGAAAAAAACACAACACATTATTGCTGTGTTTTTCCCCCCAGTGTTTAGTTGCATTGCGCTACATGTGGCTTTAGCCTTTCAGTGATTTACAATGATTAACTACAGGAAATAATTATTTGATCCCTTGATGAACAGTAGGGTGGAGCCGATCTTGAGGTTTCAGGATTGATTTAAAAATCCAATTTCCGATCATTTTCCAGCCGATCCCGATCACGAAATTTGCTCGATCGCTGATCGGGATCCGATCTTTCCCGATCGCTCAACCCTAATTGTATATTATATATACAGTGGGGTTGAACTGATCTTGAGATTTCAGGATCGTTTTTAAAATCCGGTTTTTGATCATTTTCCAGCCAATCCCGATCGTGAAATTTGCTTGATCGCTGATTAAGGGATTAAGGTCTGGAGACTGGCTAGGCCACTCCATGACCTTAAAGTGCTTCTTTTTGAGCCACTCCTTTGTTGCTTTGGCTGTATGTTTTGGGTCATTATCCTGCTGGAAGATCGAGCAATTACCCATTTTTAATGTCCTGGTGGAGGGAAGGAGGTTGTTATTCAGGATTTTACAGTACATGGTTCCATCCATCCTCCCACTGATGTGGGGACGTAGACCTGCCCTTAGCAGAGAAATACCCCCAAAACATAATGTTTCCATCTCCATGATTGACAATGGGGGTGGTGTTTTTTGGGTCATAGGTAGAATTTTTCTTCCTTCAAACACGACGAGTTGAGTTAATGCCAAAGAGCTCAATTTTTGTCTCTTCTGACCATAGCACCTTCTCCCAATCACTCTCAGAATCATCCAGATCGGTCAAAGGCTCACCAGAACTGAAAGGTTGCCTATATACATGGAATAAATTTCACTATTGTTTTTTTGAAAACTATGGAATGCTGTCTTTTCCTTGGATACTTACATGGAGCTGTGACCAGAGGCTCTGGGCTAAGCACCCACCATTACCCTGGTGCTGCAGTGGACTTTCTTCTATTTTATGCAAGATCAGCCATCAAAACAAAATGTAATTTTCCACTGTGTATCAAATTGGTCTAATAATGTGTTTTTGGTTTTCACTGGATAAACATGCGTTTCTATGCACACAGTGGTGTAAGTACCTCTGTAGTAGCCATAGCGGCTACTATGGGACTCGCAACCTTAGGGGCCTTGTAGACCCTGCTGCTTTTTTATATCTTTTTTAATAGGCTGTTGCCTGCTGGAATAATCCTAGCAGGTAACAGGCCCTATTTACTTTCCTGTCCCTGTTCCTGCTCACGGCTGCCTCTGCTTCGCCTTCTGCTCTCCAGGGTGCCTTGTGCATCCCAGTGACATGATATGGGATGCAGGGCCCATGGAGAGCAGAATAGGAAGCAGAGGTGGCCAGGAAAAGGAGTGGGGATTGGTAAGTAAGGCTGCGGGCCCACTGCAAGAGTATTTGTTGGGAAAAAGTCAACAAATACTGCTATTATTATATTCTGGAGTCTCTTCAGACGCCATAGTAAAATGATCAGAGGATCAGGGAAGGTGATAAAAAAACCAATGTTACTCACCTCTCTGGGGTTCCGTTGCAACTCCATGCTGTCATTGGGCCTCAGTAGTGACATCTTGATGCTGGGGGCAGGCCTTAATCTCCCTGGAGCACTGTTCTTGCTATTTAAAGACAACCTTTCATGTCCTCGGGCACATGCGGTATTAAAAACTGCTAGAAAGCCAACAGTGTGCTGAATTCAGTGCATTGTTGGCTTTCCCGTTATGTGCCCCCGCTGAAGAGCTATTAGTGCATTTTCCGAGAGCTCTTCACTGTCAGAATGGTGTTCCTGACAGTCTAGCCAGGAAGGCCATCGATAACGCTGAGTAGTGAGGAACGCACCCCCTTGCCTCCTGACAGTACCCATTCATAGACTAGTACTAGGAGAGCATTCCTCACTACTCAGCACCATTGCTGGGCAATGAGGAACGCCTCCTGACAATGTAGCGCTGCAGACAGACTCTCAGGAGGGGTGTTCCCAGCTAGACTGTCAGGAACGCCCTTCGGCAAATGCACCGATAGCTCTTCACCGAGGGCACATTATGGGAAAGTGCGCTGAATTCATATAATACCACATGTACCCAAGGACATGAAAGGTCCTCTTTAAGTAGCATTGGTGATATCAGTGGGTAGTGAGAGGATCAACTCTCACTGTGTGGAGTGTTAGGGACCTGACATCAGTGCTCCAGGAGATGCAGGCCCATAACCAGTGCACCAACTGCCTCACTTGCTTCAAAGTAACAAAAATAACATTGATAAGAAAGGTATGTTGTTTATCACTGTAATGTGCTCTGGTAAATGGTTTTGCCATTGAATTTGCTTGGGGGAGGTGGGACATTCCCTTTAAGAGGTTTCTAAACATTTACAGGGAATGAAGGTGTCACCAAAAAATGACCTATTGTTTATATAACATACAGTCCTATGAAAAAGTTTGGGCACCCCTATTAATCTTAATAATTTTTAGTTCTAAATATTTTGGTATTTGCAACAGCCATTTCAGTTTGATATATCTAATAACTGATGGACACAGTAATATTTCAGGATTGAAATGAGGTTTATTGTACTAACAGAAAATGTGCAATATGCATTAAACCAAAATTTGACCGGTGCCAAAGTATGGGCACCTCAACAGAAAAGTGACATTAATATTTAGTAGATCCTCCTTTTGCAAAGATAACAGCCTCTAGTCACTTCCTGTAGCTTTTAATCAGTTCCTGGATCCTGGATAAAGGTATTTTGGATCATTCCTTTTTACAAAACAATTCAAGTTCAGTTAAGTTTGATGGTCGCCGAGCATGGACAGCCGGCTTCAAATCATCCCACAGATGTTCAATGATATTCAGGTCTGGGGACTGGGATGGCCATTCCAGAACATTGTAATTGTTCCTCTGCATGAATGCCTGAGTCGATTTGGAGCGGTGTTTTGGATCATTGTCTTGCTGAAATATCCATCCCCGGCATAACTTCAACTTCGTCACTGATTCTTGAACATTATTCTCAAGAATCTGCTGATACTGAGTGGAATCCATGCGACCCTCAACTTTAACAAGATTCCCGATGCCGGCATTGGCCACACAGCCCCAAAGCATGATGGAACCTCCACCAAATTTTACAGTGGGTAGCATGTGTTTTTCTTGGAATGCTGTTTCTTTTTGGACGCCATGCATAACGCCTTTTTTTTTATAACCAAACAACTCAATTTTTGTTTCCAAAATGAAGCTGCCTTGTCCAAATGTGCTTTTGCATACCTCAGGCAACTCTATTTGTGGCGTACGTGCAGAAACGGCTTCTTTCTCATCACTCTCCCATACAGCTTCTATTTGTGCAAAGTGCGCTGTATAGTTGACCGATGCACAGTGACACCATCTGCAGCAAGATGATGCTGCAGCTCTTTGGAGGTGGTCTGTGGATTGTCCTTGACTGTTCTCACCATTCTTCTTCTCTGCCTTTCTGATATTTTTCTTGGCCTGCCACTTCTGGGCTTAACAAGAACTGTCCCTGTGGTCTTTCATTTCCTTACTATGTTCCTCACAGTGGAAACTGACAGGTTAAATCTCTGAGACAGCTTTTTCTATCCTTCCGCTGAACAACTATGTTGAACAATCTTTGTTTTCAGATCATTTGAGAGTTGTTTTGAGTAGCCCATGATGCCACTCTTCAGAGGAGATTCAAATAGGAGATCAACTTGCAATTGGCCACCTTAAATACCTTTTCTCATGATTGGATACACCTGGCTATGAAGTTCAAAGCTC
>NC_134265.1:224497914-224672914 GCF_031893055.1 Leptodactylus fuscus | reverse complement strand
CCGGAACCTGAGGCGGAGGTTCCGGACCAAAATACAGATAGCTGCAACTGGATGCTGGTGCAGTGCACCAGTATCCAGTCGGGCACTCCGCTACAGATTAGGCCAAAATGAATGGGTCTAGTTGGGAGTGTCTTCAGGCGGATGTCACGAGGCAAATCCGTCTGAAAGAATGAGCATGTCACTTGATTTCAATGTGTCTTTTTGATCAGGATTTTGATACGGCCTCAAAATCCTGACGAAAATACCCTGTGTGAACTTACCCTTAAACTCCAAAGTCCAGTCTAGCCAGTGTCAGATTATACCCTTAAAGTGGACCTTTCACGTCCTTTGCAATGTGCGGTATTAAACACTGCTAGAAAGCCGACAGTGCACTGAATTCAGCGTAGTCTTGGCTTTCCCGTTATATGACCTGGTTCTGGAGATATTGGTGCCGCACATACTAGTCAATACCACACATCGACCTGAAAAGTCCTCTTTAAGTAAAAGTTTATTGTGAGTCACAATAGCATGGGTAACTTATTTCTTAGCTATTTGTTTCAGTCTAGTAACTTTCAGGTTCAGCATAGCAAAGCTCTATCAGCAGTTGAGGAGAGATATTTAAGGCCTGTTCTCAATGTCCCATGGACCTGCTACTAGTTAACTATTACTAAATTTGGCTCCAGAACTCCAATAATATCTGTTTGTTGCTGTTATACTGACCTTAGTGGATATTCTTTTGTCTTTGAATTTTGGCGCTGACTTTGACGTCCTGGCTTGTCCCCGACCGGCAAGCATTCACTCTTCTAAATCAGCTCTCCTGAGTGAGTAGTATTGTGGGTCTTGGTTGTATTCAAATTGCAGAGCATCTATTTCTTGCACCTAGCTACTGGGTGATAACCTGGGTCCAAGTCAGCAGAAGTCCAACCGAATTTGTGGCAGATTGTGGTGAAGAATGTCTGGGGTGCTTTAGATCTATTTCCCAGCGCAGTTTGAGATTTAGGTTGCTTGTTCTACTGCTCCGGCACTGGCCATTCCCTGCATTTCTTGGGAATTGCTCAGGAGAGGTTTGTTATTTGCTACTCACCTCCCCTGCGCCTCCACTTCTTATACTCTGTGGTCTGAGGAGACCCTGGAGTACAACAATAGAACCAAAGCGAACTAGGTGGATGAACCTCATGAATATTAGACACACATTTTATAAGGTTCACTGCCAATGGCAGTGCGGGACAGGATGCTGCTTGGAACGCAGTGGTTATGCAGTGAGGGAATGGTTACTGACTTGTACATAATATATTATGCTTCATTCTCATGGAGACTTTAGGAGGACTTTCCGCGCTCTGTTATCCTGATTGCTGAGGTTACCAGCAGACTGGATCCCCACTTGTTCCATATCCTGTTGATAGGTGTCTGTTAAGGCACAACCCCTTAAACCCCTTTAAGGACACAGACAAAAACCACCTATTTTTAAAAACTGACAAGTGTCACTTTATGTGGCAAAAATTTTGAAATGCCTTAACTTACACAAGTGATTTTGAGTACTTCATGTTAGTGGTAAACATTGATCAATATTATTTGCATTTATTTGTAAATATAAAAATAGTTTTTGATGGGAATTTCAAAAAAATATGCACGGTATATACTCGAGTATAAGTCGACCATAATATAAGCCGACCCCCTAATTTTACCACAAAAAAACGGGGAAAACTTATTGACTTGAGTATAAGCCGAGGGGGAAAAATGCATGACATTCTGTTTGTGCTCATGTTAATCCTAGCCGGCTTCAGACCTTTATGGTAATATCCCAGACGTCACGTGGTCTGGGATATTACCATATAGGCCCAAAGCCTGTGGTAGTCGTAATAGCCTTTTACTGCTAGCACAGGCTTTGGGCCTGTATGGCAACAGGCTGCTACAGCTACCATAAGGCTTTGGGCCTGTATGATAATGCCCCAGACGTTTTGGGCATTATCATACAGGCCCAAAGCCTTATGGTAGCTGTAGCAGCCTGTTGTCATACAGTTTCAAAGCCTGTGCTAGCAGTAACAGGCTTTTACTACTACCACAGGATTTGGGCCTATATGGTAATATCCCAGACCACGTGACGTCTGAGATATTGCCATATAGGCCTGAAGTCGGCTAGGATTAACATCGGATCCCGTAGAAGTGAGTAAAACTGTTTATTATTTTCTCTCACCTCCCCTGGGGCTCTGATTATTATGCTCGGGTGTCTGAAAAGACCCCCGAGTATAATAATAGCGGTAGTGGGATCACGGCCGGGGCTCGGGCCTACTCACTGCCGGCATCCGCGGCAGTGAGAAGGTCCGGGGAGGTTGGTAAATAGGCCGATACCTGCTGGGAGTACTCCAGCAGGTAGCGGCCTATTACAAACAAACATTAAGTTCTCATACTTACTGACCTCGTGCTGCTGCTCCTGCCACTGCTCATCTTCTGCCGCCACCGCTCATCTTCTCCTGCGGCTGCTCGTCTTCTTCGGCGGCTGCTCCTGCATCTCAGCGTAGGGGGCGTGATGACGCCGCCTATGCTGAGACGCAGTAAGATGTCATCGACACACGCCTGGTGTGATATAGCCGGGGGAGGGGGCTGGGACTAGAGTGGAGGCCCGCTGCTGCCGAGTCAATACGGTTGAGTCAATTACCGTATTGACTACAGTGGTAATTGACCTGGTCCGCAGTGAAAGACATCTGAGTGGCCCTCTGCTTTTTCAGATAAATTAGTTAATATATATTATCTACCATATCTCTGATTTATATTGAGATCATCTTTTAATCGTCCTTTAACCCCCTTCACCCCAGAGGCATTTTTCAGTTTTTGATTTTTCTTTTTGACTCTGTGCCTTCCAAACCCCATAACTTTGTTATTTTTCCTTTCACAAAGCCATATAAGGGCTTAATGTTTGTGAAACAAATTGTACTTTGTAATGGTCCAATACAATGCACTGGGAAGCTGGAAAAAAAATTCAGAATGGGGTATTATTGGAGAAAACTGCACAGGCTTTGTTTTTACGGCATTCACTGACAAAATGACATGTCAAATGTATTCTATGGGTTTTTAACCTACTGAAAACATTTTCTTAATTATTTCTGGGAAGGACTGAAAAGAAGCATCAACTTTGGCATTGTTTTTGAACATTTTACATTTTTGCCCTTTGCCATATAACATTAATAATATGTAAATTTTATTCTATGGTTAGGTTAGACTACAGCAATACCTAATTTATGTAGTTTGTTATACATTACTAATTTTGCAGAATAAAAATGTACTCGGGGAAATAATAAATACATTTTTGCGTCCATTTTCTGAGAGGCATGACCTTTTTTTTTCTATTGGCATAGCTGATTGAGGGCTTAGGATGAGGTGCGCTTTTTATTGGTACTATATTGGGCTCTATATGACTTTTGAAACTTTTTTATACCATGTTTTGTGAGGCAACATGGCAAAAAAATCATTACTTCTGACACTTTTTTCCCCGTTAACTAATGGTTTAGTTTTGTGGTACAGTTTGTTATGGATGCGGTGATCCCCATGGTGTGGTGTTTTATACTATGTTTTTAAATTTTTTAACCCCTTAAGGACCAGGCCATTTTTTGGTTTCGCATTTTCGTTTTTCCCTCCTCACATTTCAAGAGCCATAACTTTTTCATTTTTCAGTTCACAGAGTCACATGATAGCTTATTGTTTGCGGGACAAATTGTACTTTGTAATGGCACCATTCAATATGCTGTGCAATGTACTGGGAAGCTGGAAAAAAATTCAGAATGAGGCGCAATTGGAGAAAAAATGCATTTGCGCCATTTTCTTATGGGTTTAATTTTTACAGCATTCACTGTTTGGTACAAATGACATGTTACCTGTGTTCTACGTGTCAGTACAAACGCGGTGATACCAAATTTATATAGTATTTGAAATTTTTTGATACTTTTAAAAAAATGATAAACTTTGCAAAATAGAAAAAAAATTTTGTGTCATCATGTTCTAACACCTGTAACTTTTTCATATTTCCATGTATGGAGCTGGTTGTGGTGTCTTTTTATGCGGGACAAGATGACATTTCTATTGATACCATTTGGGGAAAGATCAGATGGTTTGATCACTTTTTATTCAATTTTTTATAGGAGACAAAGTGTTGAAAAAAACGCTTTTTGGCTGTTTTTATTTTTTTTGCCGCTACGCCGTTCGCAGTACGGGATAAATGTTTTAATATTCTAATAGTTCGGGCATTTTGGAGCGCAGGGATACCTAATATGTTTATGTTTAATGTTCTTTAATTACTTTTATAGCTGATCTAGGGAAAGGGGGGTGATTTGAACTTTTATATTTTTTTATTTTTTTAATACTTTTAAAAACTTTTTTTTTTCTTCTGTTACATTTATGATCAGACCCCTTAGGTACCTTGAAACCTAGGGAGTCTGATCGCTCATACTATTCACTGCAATACTACAGTACTGCAGTGAATAGCAGAATCGCAGCACTTCTATTAGACGATGCCTCTGGCATCGTCTAATAGATCTAGTGCAGAGACAAGCCTGGAAGCCTTCAATAGGCTTCCGGCTGTCATAGCAACCGATCACCGCCCTCTTGTGACGTTCAGGAGGGCGGCGATCGGCAAAACATGGCGGCGCCCATGCCGCCGGCGCCGTTTACACACTGCGGTCACGTTTGACCGCAGTGTGTAAAGGGTTAACAGCAGCGATCGGCTCGGGCACCGACCGCTGCTGTTAGTGGCAGGTCCTGGCTGTATTATACAGCCGGCATCTGCCGTGTATGGAGCGAGCTCAGCGTAAAGGGGCAGGTTCGCCCCTGTCTCCACCATCCTTTTAAAGAGAACTACAAAATCCATTTATTCAGAGGCTCAGATCCAGAGAGAGAAGACTATTATTAGTATATTTGTAGGCCCTTAGAGAAATGAGACCTTTCTCACTGCAGGTGGGCTTATATAACTTGATCATCATGCAGACCAAGAAACTCATTTTAATATGTTACTATATACTGTAGGATTTTAGCAGTAGTGCTCTTGGTGCTAGCAAAGTGTTGTTGTAACTTTTTGTGTTCGTTCATAAAATTTAGCCACTCTTTCTCAAATTTTGTTTTTTACCATCTATCCTACCGATGAACTAACTTTATGCACTTACATTTATATAAATGATGTTGGATAATATATCTTGTGACAATGTTTCATAAATAGCTCTATTTTTGGATAAGAGCATATGTTTGTGACAAATACAGATATACTGTACATACAGCACATGTCTAATTTAAGCCGATTAAGAAGTAAAAATCCAATTTTCTATTAATACTTATTTAATCTTTGGCAAAGTTCATTATGAATCATTTTTTACTTTTTTGATCTTGTGCTTTCCTGTTACAATATTTCTTAAATTAGATTAGTCTGATGATACCTCATAGTGAGTGGAAACATTTAAGATTTTTAATCTGGATTGTAAAACTAATGCTTTAGAAAAAGAATCGGCAAATCTCCCCCAGCGCCTGTGGTCGTAAATGACTTAGATACTGGTCTAGAAAATACTGTGTAGGCACGCAGACTGTTTCCCCAAAAGTAGGCACTTAAAATAAAATTTCTGCTGTTTATTCGGCGTGCCTCCAATTGTAAAACAACTTTTCAGAAATGAATAGTATAAGTGAAGAAAATAAACTTTGTAATAAATCTTATTTAAGTTTCCCTCTTCATTTATCAAGTCAAGTTCCTTTTTACATATTAGTTTATACAAAAGAGACTGCTGGAGAAAGACATACAAATAACTGCTGCTGCATTCTTCAACTCTGTGAGATAGGCAACACTCAACACCGCTATGCTTTAAGATAAGAGCCTACCACTCTACAAAATGAGGCATACATTAACAACCACGTTCTCCTCCTCCCCTGTCCTATGTGCAGTGTCGGCCCAAGGTGAATGTTTGACATGGGACGCCCCCTGACCCTCCCACCCCGCACAAACCGGATTCTTGCAAACAGTATTATGGCCCATAGTGGCCCCTGCACACACTATTATGCCCCATAGTGGCCCCTGCACACACTATTATGCCCCATAGTGGCCCCTGCACACACTATTATGCCCCATAGTGATCCCTGCACACACTATTAAGCCCCATAGTGGCCCCTTCACACAGTATTATGCCCCATAGGGGACCACCCATGAACAATTATTATACTTTTATACTATTATACTTTTCAGTCCCCAGAGTATAATGATCGGAGACCCAGGGGAGGATGCAAACATAAAAAACACTGTTACTTACCTCTCCTGCGCTCTGGCATACTCCCCACAGATCTCTTCGTAGTTGGACCGGATGTCACCTGACTCAGACTGGTGTTGTGACGTCACCAAAGAGGCCAGAAGCCTGTCGGAATGCAGGAGAGGTAAGTAACAGTGTTTTTTATGTTCCCTCACCTCTCCTGGCCCAACAATCATTATATTCCGAGATCTGAAAAGACCTTGGAGTATAATGATAGCAGTGTTTGTGAGGTTTGCAGGCCTGCGGCCTCACTTATTGATCCCTGATCCTGTTCACAGCCACATCTGCAGAAGGAGAAGCGCAGACGGCCGTGAACAGGAGCAAGGATCGTTAAGTAAATACGACTGTTAGCAGGTAACAGCCTATTTAAAAAAAAAAAAAAAAAAAGGCCGTCCGTGTCCTCTAATGTTCTGGGCCCTGTGGCAGTCACTACTGCTGCTGCCCTGGTAGTTATGCCCCTGCCTAAGTGTGATGTGAATACAGAGATAAGAAAGAATCTTATGTAAATACGCAGTCTGAGTGAAGAAAAGTGAGCAACCTAATACATGGAAAAGGAGACAAAGTTTCTTATATTCACCTGCACTATTCATAAAATGTATAGAGTTGGAGTTAAGCTTTAACTATGATTTAACATAAGAAAAGGTAACATGTATTTATATGTACTGGACAATCTAAGCAAACAGGTGGAAGCACTGTATAAGCGTAAATCAGAGACGGGGAACATGTTCTTCTCTCTATGAATGCTACTCTGTGTCCTGTCTTTTGAAGAATCCATGTACACAATTGCTGTGTTACTTCAAACAGGCCGACAATCTCTATGCCAGGAACCATCTGACCTACATCTCTGCCAAACAACAAATATAGATGTAGGCAGGAAATGGAAAAAATATGACCACAAGCATAATTGTGTAAGCTGACATAAAAAAAATAAACTCAGCATTTTATATTTGTTCCTTTATTTCCTGTAATATATTGTCAGCTTACAATGGGCAAGACTGCAAAGATTTGTTATTGAAGCTGGGATCTTCCAACCAAAATATCGCCCCCCCTAATGCCATGTGCATCTGCCTATTAGCACGATATAGGTGGCTTAAAAAAATCAATACAGATATTCAGTTTATACCTGGATGCTAAAAAAAAGCGTTGCCGCCGCAGTTTTTCCTGCAGCGCTTTTTTTGCTGCGGCCCGCTACGTGGGGCTTTAGCCTTAGGCTTTATGCACAAGATGTATTTATGGTCAGTGAGCTTTTTGATAAAAGGATATTGCACAGATCCACTCTTTACTATGGTCCCATACACATAACCATGCTTTTCATGAGTACATATGGGAATTGTGAGCGTCAACTGCAAATCTCAACACAGGTCCTATTTATGTCCAATTTGCCGTCTGGGCTCATTCATTGAAGTGTAACACAGTGGAAAACACAGACAGTACATGGATGACTTTCATGTGATGTCCGTTCTGTCTTTTACGGACCTGTACAGGAAGCCCAATACTTCAGTAGTGAATTCTGCTTAGGCTGCCTCCTCAAAGTCTTGCAAAATGACAATCTTTACAATAGAGAAAATGCATTTAGAAGTTCTCATATTTATGCTATATTCACATGACAATTCCTGTAGGATCCATTTTTTCATAGACATATTTATCTCAATGGACAAATCAATTCCATGAAAACGGGCCAGAGAGTCTGATCCATGAAACAATAAAGCATATCCTATTTTTCACATGTATCGGACCCCCATCATAAAGTGCTCTGAGTGTCATATTAAAGCTCTTTCCTACCTGGTTGTACAGAGTCATAATATATGGCAGTATTATCAGAATATGGCGGGTACTGACAACCACTTGTGTGAACCAGACATTTCCTTAAAGCAGTTGTCACTACACTTCCGGCACTACTATTGCTTTTAATCTAGAATAGTAGTGTGTTTATTGTGCTACAATGAAGTTAAATACAAACCCTGCTATTAGAAATGTTCCAGGCATTATATTGCAGCATAAATCTTCCTATTATCCGTACAGCTTCTTATATTACTAAGAAGCTGTAATTATTCTATTACATTTCACAGGCAGTGTGAAATTGAATGTATCGCTTGTTTTATTGCTCAATAAACTCAGAAAAGCATCAATGAATAACAGACAAAGCAGTGATTGGCAGCTCGGCTCGACCTAATATACTAGTAATGTGATGCTCCTAAAAGATGTGGGACTGAAAGTATTAATAGGTGCAATTACTGTTTCACATGGGCTGACAGTCTGCGGCAGTAACTAAAGCTTCTGCAGTGAAACATTGAGAACCTTCTGCAGAATGGTGACTGATATGAAAACCTGTAGAGCAGGGTGTCACATATAGGCGTGATAGGGCAGCAGGCGGACACTTTATTCACTTCTCCAACTTATTTCATGGACTTTTAGTTACGTCACTAAAATTGTTATATTTTTTTCTTTGCTGAAATGACTTTCCTTCAGTTACAATGGAAGCCCAGATACTGTTGTTTAAATAAGTTTAGTCTTGACAATGATGAGTACGACCTTGCCTGAAACATTCCACTGATTTTTCGTCATACTCTTCCAGGTTACTCTTGTTCATTGTCACGCAGGTGGTCGTGTTACCTGAAGTCATTGTGTATGAAATGCTATACAAATATTTTACACACACACACACACACACTATATATATATATATATATATATATATATATATAGATAGATAGATAGATAGATAGATAGATAGATAGAGAGAGAGAGAGAGAGAGATACACAAACACTAGATAGATAGATACACACACTATATATATATATATATATATATATATATATATACACACACTATAGATAGATAGATACACACACACTATATAGATAGATAGATACACACACACTATATATATATATATATATATATATATATATATATATATATATATATATATACACACACACACAGACTGTATAATGGAAACTGCCCTCTGTGAAACCCATTTTTTCAGTAGAAAATATGCACTGTGAAACCCTTATTGCATATATCTACATATATGTTTACAGAACATCTATACTATATGTATATATCTCTCAATATCTGTATGCTGCATACCTGTAAACCTATATCTATTTAGATCCATCTACCTATTTCCATCTCTCTCTCTATTTATTTGTCTCCTTCCATCTATCTTTCTGTCTTTTAGCAAACATATAAAATGCAGATATATGGAGATTTCTATTCCACTTGAATGCATGGCTGTTGTTCATAAAAGTCCACCCTCCAGCAATCTTTCACATCACTGCTTTAATCTCTAGAAGTTACCCTGAGACCCTCCTTCTTGTGGGATGGTGATGATTTGCATATCTCTCACAACATAAGGAGACTCCAGGCTGCCAATAGCAGTTCATGACTCCTCCTGCTAGTGAAAAGCTTTTTCCATTCAATGCTCTGTAGTTACTGAAACATTAATCAAAAGTTGAATAAAAGCCTATATAGAGTTAGGAACTGAGAAAGAATAGGGCATTATTATCTTATTCTAGGTAAAGGTTTGGAAAACCATGAGAAGTGGAGAATTCCTTGCACTGCTTATATGGATCCACTGTCTATTGACTTGCTACAAAGTCTTAGCCACAACTGAATCGCCTCCTACTACAAGTAAGTGTGACTGCTACTATACAGTATATTTTACTACATGGGTTCCTTACCTGTTAAGGGATTTAATCTTTATTACTTCTAGGCAGAAATATGCTTAATTCCGTGGCACTGAATATATATTTACTACTAGAAATGTTGCCAATATTTTTTTTTTTATATATTCTTTATTAACATTTATGGTATGTTATTCATGTCTTTGCAAGCATAAAAAGTTCTTCATGCATGCAGCTGTACAGCTGTATACACTGCCTCCCTATACTGCCGGTGGAAATGACTGCATTACATTGCTATTTGTACCTTCAAAATGAACAGAATGTGCCAGAATTCTTGGCAGACTGATGCTAACATATGGAGCGCATACAGAAAGGGGACTTTGTAGTTATTGCTGAGTATATCTGAAGATAGTGACATATACTGATAGTGCTGCAGTCTTGTGTATTTCTGACTTACGAAGAGTTTATTATGTGTCTGAGGTTACAGTAATGTATATTAACACATGACATCTCTGTAGCAGTAATTTCTTCAAGTATCCTGTTCATGTGAAACACGTCTGTCAAACTCCATGCACATGTGGTAGAAACAACCGAATCTATAAGCATGGAAAGGGTTTTTCAGAAACTCTGATTTGGGCCATGTATGGTTTCATTAAACTACTGATGTATGTAACATGCTGGCAGACAAAGGGTTAAACAGTAGACGCTTATTCCAGGGGTGTTTGTAAAATAATCTTTCCTCCAAAGTCACTATTTTTTAGTGTAATGTAGAAATAGAAAAAAAAACATACAAATTTATTACTATTATTATTATTATTAATATGACTAGTGCAGATGGAACAAACATATAAAAGTGCTAAATATTATTAAATGAATGAGACAAAGGCAGAGAAGACCCTGACAAACAGTTTATAATCTGTAATCTTTCTTGTTAATATTGTTAAGATTTTTTTTTACATAGTCCTGTGAGCTCAAGTTTAGTATTTTTTACTTCAGGCTAGTTTTCTATCACTCTGTACAGATGAATCACACTAATTCCTGTGATAATTCCCTTTTGGCTGCAATATAGGAAACACAACAGGAGTTTTGGAGGCCCGGCTGTTTGAATGACAGGCGGAAAGCAAAAAAAAAAAAAAAAAGAGGAATTTGACCGATGGTTACCTTTCCCAAGCTCAGTCTTGAAATGCTTCTAACTCAATGCAAGGTCATTGTGACTCCACCCGGCCACACACCCCCTCTACTCGCTCTATGATTGGCTCCTATGGAGCAGCATGAGTGGGCTAGCCCAAGAATCTCCTATCCCCGCTGCTCTTGGCATCTATTGTCATATCAGCAACTGTTACAGAGCTGCTCCAGTACTACAGCCTGTCAGCCAGTCACTTCCTCTATCAGCAGACTTACATTCATGCTTTTGTAAGACATCCGTTTCTAGGTGTCATTAATTGGCAAATATTTTACTTGTACTCTATTCAAGTATAGTAATACAGTTTCCAAAATCTAGATCGTGTATTTCAATTACAGTAGTTAAAAGTACAATAAATATCCAGCAACTGCTCTAGCCCTATTCATATCTGTTTCATAGATAATGCCAGATTTGATAGAACGAATAATACTGCATGCAGCATGCTTCTCCACATCATTATAGACACCAACACCCAACCGTAGTTATATTACAGGGAGCACTGGGCAGAGGTAACTGATGTAAATGCCAACAATAAGGCAGATGTGAACAGAGCCACTTAATGAAGCTAAGGCCTGGTTCACATCTGCGTTTGGGATTCCGTTTGGGAGTCTTCTTGGGGACCCCCTGAATGGAAACATGTATGCATAAAAAAGTGGTTACCTTGGAAACCTGTGGACCCCATACACGGGGTCCGTGTGGTTTCTGCTCAGTTTCTGCATGAAACATGCAGAGAGAAAAGTCCTACAAGCAGAACTTTTCTCTCCACATGTTTTGTGTGGAAACCGAGCGGAAACCACACGGACCCCGTTATAGTCTATGGGGTCCACAGGTTTCCATAGGCTTATGGGGTACACCAGTTTCCTTAGGCAACCGCTTTTTAATGCATATAGATTTCCTTTCGGGGGGTCCCCAAGTGGACTCCTCAAACGGAAACCCGAACGCAGATGTGAACCTGATCTAAGGCATAGCAAAGAAAAAACATTTGTTGTAGGAACATACTAGCGTAAAATTCTGCATGTAAATAAAGCTGAACTGCACATGGACATACAAGCCTAAACAAGCCCTGCTAGTAATGAATAAAACATTAAAACTAATCAAGGCAGTTACTTTTAAAGCATTTCAACAAGGCAAATATTTATCCACATTCAGGAGCACTTGAAGGTAATTCACATTCTCCAGGGAGCTATTGGAATTACAGAAACAGATTAGGGATGCTGGTGGGACTTAATCTTGGTCTTATGGGGACCCATGACTGAACTTGTGATTGCAAAGTAGTACTATAATTGAAATCTGAGCAGGACCTCACAGAGTATAAGCCTCTGTTTACATGGCAGCATTAGTATTAAAAACACAACATAACAAAAAGAAAACATAACATAAACATTACCCCGCATTCACACAACAGGGTTTTCACCCATGAAACTCAATCCGTGAGCTGACCATCTTGAACAGTATGCTGGGAGGAGGATTCCTAATGTCCTAGGTATCTATGATGGTATGAGTCCTTGCCTCCCAGTGATGTACTGAGCATGCTATAATCACACTATGGGACATACTGTTCAGGCCAATACACATACTCAGTTTCACGGGTAAAACTCAGTCAAGTGAATGCGGGGTTACACTTTTTCTTTGTACAGTATTTTGTAAAAATACTGACTAGAATGCTGCTATGTAAAAGAGACCAATATGTAAAAGAGACCAAAGGCTATGTACAATATGCAGCACATAGGGTCTGTAATCGGGATGCCATGACACCCTTGTGGTAAGATGTCTGCAAGTCTCAAATTCAACTTTCTGTATAATCCAGTGAGTAAAGGTGAATTTACTGTGGGTGATGGTGAAAGCTAAATTTTGCTATGTGCTGGGTGGGGGCATTTGAATAGGAAGTATATGATGATGTAGCTTTGATGGTGCTTTCATACAAGTGAAATATTTAGGCTATGGCCCCAAGGGCCAGAAACCCAGCGCTAAAGCACTGTAGGAAGAACCGCGGCGGGAACGCATTATGGTTCTTCCCGCAGCGCTTTGAATAGAAAATTCATTCAGTTTTCCTCCGTGGACTTTCTGTTACAATTATTTCTATGGGAAAGCCACCAGCATTTCCGTAGATATAATTGACATTTTCAAAACTGCAACGTTTTTGGAAATCGCAGTGTGTCCGCGCTGAATTTTTTTCTGCAAAGTCGGCATGGAATTTGCATGAATCCCATTCACTTTGCAATACTGTAAAACGCCACGATTTTTCCCGCGGCGTTACCACCATGGGCAAATCGCGGCGTTTCCGGCCCGTGGGGCCCCAGCCTTAATGAACATTTTAGGCTTGGGCTAAGGCACAACGTAGCAAAGTGTAGAAAAAAACCCCCACATTTTCCACACAGTCTGCAGAGTTTTCTTCTGTGGACTTTCTACCCCTTTTACACCTACACAGAATAGGCCAGCATTTTCCTAGGTATAATTGACATGCTGTGATTTTTGAAAACACAGCTTTTCTGATTCAGAATTTTTTCTGCAATGTGTGGATGGGATTAGCCTGAATCTCATCCACTTTGTAGGTACTGTAAAACGCAACTCTTTTTACCACAGCATTTCTGCCACTACCAAAACTATGGTCGTAGCAACGTGAGGCCCTGACCTTAGGCTAGGACCACATGTAGAGAAACCCAGCTAAAAATGCTGTAGAAAAAACACAGTGGAAACGCAGTAGCAAAAAGTATTCTTTTTTTTCTGTAATGCGAAGATGAAATCTCATTCACTTTTCTGGAACTGTGAAAGGCAGCATTCTTCTATGCTAGAAGCGTTTCCACAATGTTTGTCCTTATCCTTGGGTGCTTTCCTATACTGTTTTTGTTGTAGATTTTCAATGCAGAATTCAGCACCAATAACCTGCAACTACTATTGATTTTAGAACATTCTGGAAGTTTCATAGCTGAGGTTTTCCATCCTATCCGAATATTGTCTAATATGATCTACTATGCAATACACTTCCACCCTACTGCACTGTCAATACCATAGGATTACATTAGACTCTATTGGTGATCGCACTACAGATACTGCTGCTGCATTCCCTTTCACTCATAGCCTCATGATACAGAAATATGTTCACACTTTATAAATCTTAGTCTGTGCTTTTTCAGGTTATTAAAGGAGGCTTTCATTTCATAGAAGTGCAGAGCTTGGGTTAGAGGTCAAATGGAGTGCTAATGAATTTATTAGAGGCGATATATTCTCTCTTGTATAGTAGACAACAGTTTAATGGCTGTTTCAGTGTTACAGCTGCATACACATGCTGAAATTGAGAAGTGAGCTACTATATCATAGACTGATCTGCTTGTTTCTCAATGATGTGTTCATGGAATATAAGATGGTGCCACCAGGAGTGAAGGCTGCGTCCGTGTTCTCCACATATTCACGTGCTAATGTTTGGCGGTTCTTAGATACTGTCAGCAATGTTTGATTAACAGGCCCATTCCACTGTAATGCAGAACAGACAGCAGTTCTTGGAAAGTACGCCTCAGGAGAAATAGGTCTGCCAAGTTAAACGCTGAGAGCCGTATCTCCAAAAGCCATTCATACTACAGAGCTATGCACACTTCAAGTGTGGAGATAAAAACAGTGGAAAGGAATGTTAAAACTGTGAGTGAAGACTGAGGGAACAGAAAACAGTTTGGTGTACAATAATGTTCTAAACCTCAGCCTGAAAATCTCTTGCTTTCTGCTATTTCCTGCTTGTCTAGCTGCATGGGAGATGGTTGCCTGCTCTCGTGTAGTAACCACAACTAAATAACATCTTCTAGCTCTTTGTAGATGTGTGTTGTAGCAACAGTCCTGTATGAGTGTTTGCCTTTTCTTTTCTTATCATATAGGAGGTGGACATTTCCGAAACTGATCATGAAAGTCAAATGTGACAAATCCAATTCCATGGGAATTACCACTTGTTGCGATGCAGATGCAACACTCATTTATTATAAAAAAGACTACATATATACTGTATTATTAAAAGACTACATACATGCAAATACAAAAACTGAGTTCCCCAAACTTTCTACGCAACAAACTTTTCCTTCTAAGGGTAAGGCCCCACGGGCCGTAAACACAGTGATAAAGCGCTGCGGGAAGAACCGCCGCGTGAATGCATTGCAGTTCTTTCCGCAGCGCTTTGAAGAGAAAGTTCAGAGTTTTCCTCCGCTGACTTTTTCTTCCCATTTTATCTACGGGAAAGCCACCGGCGTTTCCGCAGATATAATTGACATGCTGCAATTTGCAAAGCTGCAACGGCTTTGCAAATCGCAGCGTGTCTACACTGCGTTTTTTTCCCCGCAAAGTGGGCATGGGATTCGCATGAACCCCATCCCCTTTGCTTGCACTGTACAATGCCGCAATTTTTCCTGCAGCGTCTCCGCTGCAGGCAAATCGCGGCGTTTACGTCCCGTGAGGCCCCAGCCTAAAATCTGAAAATGAACCAGAAAATATTGTCAATTGTACATGGGGGTATTTCAGCTGTAACTTGCCTGTATTTGCCTTGCATGAACTGAAATAATGAGTTATCATCTATTGTTAAAATTCCTAGGAAAGCTGGGTGACAACCAAAATGGCTGCTTTTACCATTTGCAGCTATTCATGTTACCAAACTATTATAGACTCATGAACTCTCCAACTTCCTTATTTTAGATTCACATGATCGTGAAACTCATTCCATGTATGCACCAGATTTACGCTGGGTTCACACCAGCGCCTGAACTCCGTTTTCAGGTTTGCATGCAGAAGACGGAAACCTGTCATGCCGAGTGCGGCCATGAGCGCCGGTGAGCGTTTTATGCGTTCCGCGGCGAAACCGGACACCATGTACTGCATGTCCGACTCTGTGTGTAAATAAAACCGGAGGCTGCCTCAGGTTCCGGACCAAAAAAACGGGTAACCGCAACTGAATGCCGTTGCACTGCACCCGCATCCAGTCGCGCACTCCGCTACGGATTAGGCCCAATGAATGGGCCTAGTTGGGAGGAGGGAGTGTCTTTAGGCTGAATCGGGAGGTGAAACGGCCTGAAGAATGAGCATGTCACTTCTTTTTCCAGGAGCCAGAACAAACCGGCTCCCAGAAAAAAGAACTGACCGGCTCCCATTGATTTCAATGGGAGCTGTCTTTTTGATCAGGATTTTGAGGCGTATACGGCCTCAAAATCCTGGCCAAAAAATCCCATGTGAAGTTACCCTAAGAGTCCCGCTCCCAGCATGATATTTAGGCCTGTAAATCCAGCACATACACAGACCAGATTTCACAGATAAAAGTTGCTCGTCTGGATCTAGTCTTGCACAACTGAGCAGATTTACAATATTTGCCACTCAATGTTTTTTTTTTATTGTATTTACATAGAAATACATTCTGACAAATATCCATACGTGAAGTGCTTTGCAGTTATTAAAAGTTAACCCTTTATGGGCCGATTGCAAAGTAATCATGCATGATGTGATCTTCACACCCCACTAAGATTGTGTTTCCACCTTCAGGTTTTTATGTGCAGTTTTTGAAACCAAAACCAAGTGTATGTTATAATAGAAAGAAAGGATAGAGGACAGATGGTAACCTGTACGTAAAACTTGAAGGTGGAAACTCAGCCTTATGACACAAGTTATTAATTAGCATTGTGCGGTCTTCATCTTACCTGTGCTGGGGATATACTTGAGTACCCCTGCCAGATCAGCATGATAGAGGTTACATGAAGGTGCATGTACTCATTACCTGCTCTGGATGTGTACTGCTGAATCAGCTCAGGGAAGTTCACAAGGGTCAAGAGATAAGAACAGCAACTTCCACAAAATGAAGAAACTTTGCCAATGGTTCATAGCTACACGTGGTCCTAAAATCAGATAGAAAGGAAATCTGGTAACTAACCATGTGGGATATTTGCATATTAATATGTTTTGTTCATAGATAAGTACCACCATTGCCTTAATGGCTATAGTTTGTTTATTAACAGGCATAGCTATAGGTGATGCAGAGGTTCTGTAGTTGTTGTATCCAGAACCCTGTGTCTAAATGAACACAAATATCGCTCTGCCACATGTGTTTAAAGTACTATAGTACGTGGTACATAGGATCCCCCTTTAAAAATCTTGTGTACTTTTTGGTGGAAATGTTAACAGACAGGACAAAGAACCTCTATGCTGAAAAGTCTTGACTTTTTCCAAGAAAAAAGTTCATTACCAGGATGTCCTGTTAAATGTACTATGTATATATACAGATAGTGAGAGGCACAAGTCTACTGCAAATGCATGCGTGTATTGTAGAGATCTAGAACATACTGTATATAGTCAGTGTTTCACATTGTGCTCACAGTGAACATTGAGAAGAATGACAATGGCTGTTCACTTTTGCATCTAGATCGCCTCATTGACGTTTTAGTATAGAAATTGCTTCACTCTGTCAAATATTAACAGATCTGCACAAATGTCACAGCCATCTGTGCTTATGAAACAGTATAGCATGTAGCAGTCGCTATATGTATATGCATTTAACTAAAACATATTCTGCAGCAAATTTTCGAGCTGATGTGTTTGCAGTGGTAATGAATATAAGTGGGATGATTGATGCAGATTTTCGGGCAGAACACAATGCAAAGGGTAAAGTCCATAGAAAATCTAAAGCAGTTTAACAATGGTTTTTATTTGTTTACTCTTATGAAGAATGGCATGTTTGACATAGTTTGCAGTAAAGGTATAAAAGATATAGTACTAAGAATTTTCTGGAAGCGGCATAATTCACTTTAGTGGCATGATGTGTTATCTTTGGTGTTCAGTGGTAATACAGATAAATGTACAACACTAAGTCAGTTATCACAGAGCACATAAGATAATGTGACATTGTCAGACACTTAGATTACAGAAGCATGCACATAACAAGGTATATATATATGTGGTAGCTCTATCCTTATACAGATAAGCTGGATGGTGTTATATCACACATTCACACATCTGTTTATTTCACAGCGGTCAATTCTGTCTGGAAGAAATCTGATTTCAAAGACATTGAGAGTAAATTTTCCCTTCGCACTCCAGAAGAACCAGATGAGGACACTTGTTATCTTATACCTGGCCAAGAGCAAACTGTTGGAAACTGCTTTTTCAACCACACAAGCAAAACCTTTGTGGTAATCCATGGATGGACGGTAAGTGTCTAGCTAGTGCAAAGTCTTATGGAATTTAAATGGTTAACAGGGTTGTCTGGACTAAATATATTGGATAGATTATCAGTACCGAATTGTTGGGGGCCTCCACTGATCAGCTGTTATCAGCAACAGAAACACCGAGAATGGAGAAGGAAATGGACAGCTCTGTTTTCTGAGTGTTGACTAAACTGAATCACTGCAGCTCAGGTGCCATTCAAGTGAATGGAAGCTGATCTGTAGTACCTGGTCTGGTCACTACACAGAGTACAGAGTCTGCTTCCTGTCCCATTCTCTGTATCAGCTGCTGAAAAAGCTTAGCACTGCGGGTGCCAGGTTTCAGCCCCCCACCTGATATGGATACCTGTACAAGCCAAAATCCCTCATAATACATTGGTGTTTGCAAGGCTTGGGATACACTTAACCATGTGGAAAGCTCAGTACCTCACTTAAGGTATCTCCATTTCCTGAATTCACAGGCTCCTTACATTTATGACATAAGCAGTCAGTAATGAATTTTATTGCTCCATAATCTTCTGTGTGCTCTGTAGATGATAACACCATCATCTATATTTCTTAAGCAACTTATGTGCTCTCTCCATTCTTGTATAATTCCAAAATAAGAGCACAATTTCACATTACATAAACTAAAAAAGCTAATGCCACCACTTATTGGTCAGAATCTATGCGTGTAAGCTTAGCCTTCATTTGAAAGCCAATCCATTGCTTCCTTCCACATTTATGGTTTTGCATCAAGGTCTATGACATATATTGCAGTGATTTTATGGCATCATTGGTTAATTATATATCTATGATTAGATAACATAGATAAGAAAATGCAAAGTAAAGGAACCCATCACGCTTAACTGTCTGGTCATTTTTGCTTTAGCAGTTCCATGGGTGGGCCTACAGTAGTTAGCAACCTTCTCTGTATGCCAGAGATGACTGGCAACTGCCCAAATTATTCCTAAACCCAGAAAGTAGGAGTTCAGATTACAAAATTATGCTGATTCTTTTCCTACAAATACATTATGTATATACATCTGGTCAGCTCCTTCTGCTCTATAACATCCTGCCCACAGATTGGACTTTTAATTCTATAACTATATAATCCACTTCAGATTGCTAATACAAAGTGTATGACTATAGAGGCTTGTGCAATATCACATATCCATGCCACGTGTCAGCATTTGAGCTTCTTTTTATTACAGCCTGTGAGTTTCATAAGGACCTAATTTACTGCATCCATTTTCATGCACGAATGTGCCAACAATTTGCATCTAAACTTTATATTCTAAAGGAACATACAGGGGGGAATTCAACAATCCCTCTACGCCTGTTTTCTGGGGTACAGGGATGATATTGTGGCGCACAGTTAGTGCAAAGTGCCCTTTCTTTAGTCCAATGTGTCCTACAAGCTGCTATCCGTGTCTCGCTCCCCACATTGTCGGCGGGGCAATCTGAACATTTTGTTTAGTGTAGATTGGAGTCATAAGAGAATCGTCTACATATTATAGCCAGTGGTGTCAGCAATGGAACAGTTCTGAAAAATAGCAGCCTGGGAAAGTCAACTGCCTGGAAATTTTAGAACAGAATTTGGCTGTGATCCTTATGGTTCTCGGAAACATTTCCAGTTATGTAATAGCTCCACACTACATGTGCTTCTCATTGTAGCAGATAAGGTTATTCTGTAGTGCTGCTATTACCTATGTGGCACACCAAGCTATCTAAATAACACTGATATTTTACATATTTGAGAAAAATTCACCATTATAATTTAAACTAATAGAAAATAGATATTAGTTTTGCAAGCATTGGCCTACAAATCATTTGTTGACATCATTACATGGAAGATTTTACCTGCCATAGATGGGAGAATTACAAACTTTCAGAAATCATCAGGTAACAAGATTAGTACTACTTGTGGGTAGATCATAGACCGTGTAGTTACATATGCGCACCTAAATCTACATTCTAGTTAAAAAAAAATTGAATTCTTGAATACTTAGTGAATACTATCCTAAATGTATTTAGTTATTAGCATTTTGTGATTACTTTGTAGCTTTCATCTATAACTAGGAAAAATAAAAGCTGCAGTACAAAATAAGCATTTGAAGCCATAATAATTAGGATATGTGTACAAATTAGTAAATTAGCATTCATTCTATTAAAACCTAGAGAAAAAAAAGAAATCCAATTTGAAATATTATAAGAATTATCAAAAATCTTTATTAATTGTCGCACAAAAATCAAAATAAATAGGAAAAAAACATCACAGAAACAAATACCAGAAGTCAGAGAAGATACAAGCATATATACAAGCTTATATCAATACAGGCAAACAAATATACAGTATATAATGTCAAATGGGGCAGACACCCACATATGGCTATAAACTAGGTATATAATTGAACACCATGATGAAGCGATGGTCTCTAAAAATAATATATGCTAAGGAATTCCAAATGTTTTAAATCCCTTTTTTCTATTAAACAATCAGTAGAACTGTACAGCTATTCACTGTGACAGTCCATAAAGTCCTGCACCTACACCTATAGATACGAAAGATTACGATAATCATGGCATCCTAAGTAATAGTTTTTGTTAACCTTACATTTATTAGCCTTTAGTTGTTACTTTTTAGCTTTCACCATCTATCTACTGAAATTTCCCCACTGTGGGACTATTAAAGGATTATCTTATCTTATTTTATCTAGTAGAAATAAAAGCAGTAGTGTAATAAAATTATTTGGAGACACAGTACTTAGAATGTGTATAAAAATGAGTAAATACTGGAATTATGTTATGGACTGCAATGTAACCATCCCAGGCTACCAACTTAAAGAGGACCCTGTACCACCTCCACCAAGTTCTTACGATCTGTGAATAGTTGCCACTCAACTGATTCCAGCACAGTTGGAAGTTCCTGAGCAACAAGTGGTTAGATTTTGAGCATGATGTGCTATTTAAAGAAGCTCTTTCACCACATCCAATAATTCCAGCTATTTACATCAGTTAATAGGTGCTGCTCCACAGATTCTGGAACAGTTGTAATTTTTTTCTCTAGCCCCACCATTCCCGAGCATTCAATGCTGTTTGTTTTGATGTACTATTTAGGCTCTGTACTGCCAGGAAGGCAGAGTAAGGCAGAAAGCAGGCAAGGGGAACAATTCTCAGCTCTATCACTGGCTGACACTGATAAGAGCTCTAAATTACCCACCCTGCCTGACACTGCCCTTCTGACATTACAGAGCTTGAATAGCACATCCAATTTCACAGGTCCTTATGTGGCATATGGATAACAGTTGTCTTCGTGAGACAATCCTTTAAATTGTGCGTGTATGTGTCCAATGATTGATTGTGCCAACAATATTTTACGTATCCACTTGCTAAATTTGTAGCTATATACTTTAATGTTTAGTATTCTCTAGAGATGAGCGAACAGTGTTCTATCGAACACATGTTCGATCGGATATCAGGGTGTTCGCCATGTTCGAATCGAATCGAACACCGCGTGGTAAAGTGCGCCAAAATTCGATTCCCCTCCCACCTTCCCTGGCGCCTTTTTTGCACCAATAACAGCGCAGGGGAGGTGGGACAGGAACTACGACACCGGGGGCATTGAAAAAAATTGGAAAAAGTCATTGGCTGCCGAAATCAGGTGACCTCCATTTTAGACGAATAGTGGATTTCAAATCCGGGTCATATGAGAATGTGAACTTTGTGACTAAGAGACAGGGATAGCTGTACAGGCAGGGATAGCTAGGGATAACCTTTATTTAGGGGGGAATGTTATTAAAAATAACTTTTTGGGGCTCTATCGGGTGTGTAATTGTGATTTTTGTGAGATAAACTTTTTCCCATAGGGATGCATTGGCCAGCGCTGATTGGCCGAATTCCGTACTCTGGCCAATCAGCGCTGGCCAATGCATTCTATTAGCTTGATGAAGCAGAGTGTGCACAAGGGTTCAAGCGCACCCTCGGCTCTGATGTAGCAGAGCCGAGGCTGCACAAGGGTTCAAGCGCACCCTCGGCTCTGATGTAGGAGAGCCGAGGGTGCACTTGAACCCTTGTGCACCCTCAGCTCTGCTACATCAGAGCCGAGGGTGCGCTTGAACCCTTGTGCACACTCTGCTTCATCAAGCTAATAGAATGCATTGGCCAGCGCTGATTGGCCAATGTATTCTATTAGCCTGATGAAGTAGAGCTGAATGTGTGTGCTAAGCACACACATTCAGCACTGCTTCATCACGCCAATACAATGCATTAGCCAGTGCTGATTGGCCAGAGTACGGAACTCGACCAATCAGCGCTGGCTCTGCTGGAGGAGGCGGAGTCTAAGATCGCTCCACACCAGTCTCCATTCAGGTCCGACCTTAGACTCCGCCTCCTCCGGCAGAGCCAGCGCTGATTGGCCGAAGGCTGGCCAATGCATTCCTATGCGAATGCAGAGACTTAGCAGTGCTGAGTCAGTTTTGCTCAACTACACATCTGATGCACACTCGGCACTGCTACATCAGATGTAGCAATCTGATGTAGCAGAGCCGAGGGTGCACTAGAACCCCTGTGCAAACTCAGTTCACGCTAATAGAATGCATTGGCCAGCGCTGATTGGCCAATGCATTCTATTAGCCCGATGAAGTAGAGCTGAATGTGTGTGCTAAGCACACACATTCAGCACTGCTTCATCACGCCAATACAATGCATTAGCCAGTGCTGATTGGCCAGAGTACGGAATTCGGCCAATCAGCGCTGGCCAATGCATTCTATTAGCCCGATGAAGTAGAGCTGAATGTGTGTGCTAAGCACACACATTCAGCACTGCTTCATCACGCCAATACAATGCATTAGCCAGTGCTGATTGGCCAGAGTACGGAATTCGGCCAATCAGCGCTGACTCTGCTGGAGGAGGCGGAGTCTAAGGTCGGACCTGAATGGAGACTGGTGTGGAGCGATCTTAGACTCCGCCTCCTCCAGCAGAGCCAGCGCTGATTGGCCGAATTCCGTACTCTGGCCAATCAGCACTGGCTAATGCATTGTATTGGCGTGATGAAGCAGTGCTGAATGTGTGTGCTTAGCACACACATTCAGCTCTACTTCATCGGGCTAATAGAATGCATTGGCCAGTGCTGATTGGCCAGAGTACGGAATTCGGCCAATCAGCGCTGGCCAATGCATTCTATTAGCCCGATGAAGCAGTGCTGAATGTAGCACACACATTCAGCTCTACTTCATCGGGCTAATAGAATGCATTGGCCAGCGCTGATTGGCCGAATTCCGTACTCTGGCCAATCAGCACTGGCTAATGCATTGTATTGGCGTGATGAAGCAGTGCTGAATGTGTGTGCTTAGCACACACATTCAGCTCTACTTCATCGGGCTAATAGAATGCATTGGCCAGCGCTGATTGGCCGAATTCCGTACTCTGGCCAATCAGCACTGGCTAATGCATTGTATTGGCGTGATGAAGCAGTGCTGAATGTGTGTGCTTAGCACACACATTCAGCTCTACTTCATCGGGCTAATAGAATGCATTGGCCAGCGCTGATTGGCCAGAGTACGGAATTCGGCCAATCAGCGCTGGCTCTGCTGGAGGAGGCGGAGTCTAAGATCGCTCCACACCAGTCTCCATTCAGGTCCGACCTTAGACTCCGCCTCCTCCAGCAGAGCCAGCGCTGATTGGCCGAATTCCGTACTCTGGCCAATCAGCACTGGCTAATGCATTGTATTGGCGTGATGAAGCAGTGCTGAATGTGTGTGCTTAGCACACACATTCAGCTCTACTTCATCGGGCTAATAGAATGCATTGGCTAGCGCTGATTGGCCGAATTCCGTACTCTGGCCAATTAGCACTGGCTAATGCATTGTATTGGCGTGATGAAGCAGTGCTGAATGAGTGTGCTTAGCACACACATTCAGCTCTACTTCATCGGGCTAATAGAATGCATTGGCCAATCAGCGCTGGCCAATGCATTCTATTAGCGTGAACTGAGTTTGCACAGGGGTTCTAGTGCACCCTCGGCTCTGCTACATCAGATTGCTACATCTGATGTAGCAGTGCCGAGTGTGCATCAGATGTGTAGTTGAGCAAAACTGACTCAGCACTGCTAAGTCTCTGCATTCGCATAGGAATGCATTGGCCAGCCTTCGGCCAATCAGCGCTGGCTCTGCCGGAGGAGGCGGAGTCTAAGGTCGGACCTGAATGGAGACTGGTGTGGAGCGATCTTAGACTCCGCCTCCTCCAGCAGAGCCAGCGCTGATTGGTCGAGTTCCGTACTCTGGCCAATCAGCACTGGCCAATGCATTTCTATGGGGAAAAGTTAGCTTGCGAAAATCGCAAACTGACAGGGATTTCCATGAAATAAAGTGACTTTTATGCCCCCAGACATGCTTCCCCTGCTGTCCCAGTGTCATTCCAGGGTGTTGGTATCATTTCCTGGGGTGTCATAGTGGACTTGGTGACCCTCCAGACACGAATTTGGGTTTCCCCCTTAACGAGTTTATGTTCCCCATAGACTATAATGGGGTTCGAAACCCATTCGAACACTCGAACAGTGAGCGGCTGTTCGAATCGAATTTCGAACCTCGAACATTTTAGTGTTCGCTCATCTCTAGTATTCTCTCTCATATAGGTAACTGGCATGTATGAAAGCTGGGTTCCCAAGTTGGTAGATGCGTTATATAAGAGAGAACCACACTCAAACGTAATTGTTGTAGACTGGCTGCAACGAGCTCAACAGCATTATCCAGTGTCAGCTGGTTATACCCAACTGGTGGGACAGGATGTGGCAAGTTTCATAGACTGGATGGAGGTAAGTAATGGCAAATATGTATGGTCTACAATAACTGTAATTGTGTTGTTAGTATCTTAAAGAGAAGCTTAGAATGAAGGACTGATCATGTAGTTATAGAAGAGATACTTAAAATAAGATTAATATTTAACTATTTTATTATTAACGCACAAAATGTTAGTGTTCTCAAGACTATCTAGTTATTAGCCTGCATTATTGGAGATCTACAATAGAATCAGAGAGAATGGATAGACTTTATTTTCTTTCTTTATTTTACACTTATTATCTTTACTAAATTTTTCCAATAGGAAATGTTCAATTACCCATTGGATAACATACACATTTTGGGATACAGTCTTGGTGCTCATGCAGCAGGTGTTGCTGGAAGTCTGACAACTAACAAAGTCAACAGGATAACAGGTAAGAGTAACTGTAACTTTCTTAATACTTTTTATTGGTGTGGCCAGTTTAAGGAACACAGCCAGTTTAAGGAAGAGAAACATAATGGGTGACACAGTTATATGTGTAGTTTGGCCAATGTCCTGGGTAACTCCACATTTAAAGTAGAAAGACTCAAAATCTAGGAAGATACACTGCTATAGCCAATGAAGGAAGTAATGTTCCCAGTACATTATTACAGAATAAGTTTGTACTGTGCCATGTACTGTCAATGGCAAGCATTATAAGGTAGAAGGATTATTGTGTATCAGCTACATAGCATTAGGTGGTGTTGATTTCCCAAAAGCTAGGGCCCCTCTCAGTGAATTGCTGTGGAAAGGACCCCGACAGAAACACATTGCATTTTTTCTCCACAGCGTTTTTTACTGAAAGTCCACAGAGTTTTTCTTTGCAGACTTACAATCCTATTATATTTATACGGAAAACGCAAGTTTTTTTGAAATCGCAGTTTTTCTGCTGCAGATTTTTTTCTGCAACATGTGGATTGGATTAGCCATAATGCTGCGTTTCCTCCATGGTCAAAACGCGCCAGCCTTATAGCCGAATAGTTTTAAATCCATTACATAAACTTGGCAGTCAATCCAGGTACTTCTTATTGGAAAGAAGGAATGACTCAGAATTGTAGCTTTAAGACTAATCATAAGGCTGGGTTCACATGTTCAGGCTTTGTGGCTAAATACTACAGTACCACATTTCAGAAACCACATATTGTTCTTAAACCTGCAGTAGGTTCCTGACATGCGGTACTGCAATGTGGATTCTAATCACAAATTGATCTGAACATGTGGAATCACAAGTTAAAATCTGCAAGTTTTACTTCATCTGCTACCTTCTAACTTCCCTTAGTTCTAAGGACTTATTTATTCTGTTATGTGCAAGAGAAACATCTGTATTCTGTGTGTATATTTAATTTACATCATAGAAAGCTGCAGGAGGTGGATATGGCATCCCTGTTGTGCGGGGAATAGTCAATATTGTTCTACATAGAACAATTTAAAGTCTGGAAGGGGACACCTTGAGGAACATGCTATGAACAAATTTCCTGTAGGATAATAATAGCCAACTAAACAGAACATAAAACAAATCAGCTAAGGTTCCCAAGCTCACTGTGTTTTTCTCTGCAGGTTTGGATCCAGCTGGTCCCACCTTTGAATATGCCGGGACATCCGTTACTTTGTCTCCTGATGATGCAGAGTTTGTAGATGTTGTACATACCTACAGTGTAGGAACTCCTGACCGCAGCATTGGTATTCAAAGGCCAGTGGGACATATTGACATTTATCCTAATGGTGGAAGCTTTCAACCAGGGTGCAGTATTGGAGACACCATACGACTTATAGCAGAAAATGGGATTCGTGGAATTATAGGTATATCATTTTTTTAGACATATGTAACTTAATTTCCATATATTATATAGGGTGTTACTTGGTGTTATTGTTACATTAAGATTAACATTAAAAATGACTTATAATATATACTTAAAGAGGTCCTGCAGGATAAAAAACAATTTTTTAAAATTACGTCAGGGAAGATGCTCCGGTGCCTCTCGACGTGGTCCAAGCCTGCTGCTCTTCTGTCTTCTTTTGCCAGAAGTCCTCACCGGCTGTGACGTCCCATGTCCCTCTCCTTATTCTGAGGCAGTAATATGTGATGGGGACTTCTGCCAGAAGAAGAATCGGAGCTGCAGGACTGTACCACCTTGTGAGGCACCAGAACACGCAGGACAAGTGTTTTTTTTTTTTTTTTTTTTACTATGGTAACCTTTACAAAAATTAAAATTCACCAGCATTTTGTGCATATAGTTCCTATACACTACCAATATACTCTGTACAGGTATATCCAGCAGTCGTATTTCTTTGCATTTGTCATGTGCCTTTTAAGTTTTATAGTTATTAGTACAATAATGGTTAGAATAAACTTATTCCTTATTTTTTCTAACAAGACATGGACCAGATTGTGAAATGCTCCCATGAACGTTCCATTCATCTCTTCATTGACTCTCTACTTCACGAAGAAAAACCAAGCATGGCCTATCGCTGCAATTCAAAGGAAGCCTTTGATAAAGGACTTTGTTTAAGTTGCCGAAAAAACCGCTGCAATACTTTGGGCTACAAAGTCAACAAGGTCCGAGGAAGAAGAAGTGTAAAGATGTACTTAAAAACAAACGCTCAGATGCCATTTAAAGGTAATATGAATATACCACATTGATGATAAATATTAGTTCAGTGGGTGCAAGTTAAGTTAAAACTATCAATCTACAAGGGATCAGATGTTCATTGATGCAGAGTATTTAGAGTAGACCTCTCACTCCTCCTGATATGTCTATTATGGTAAAAATTGTATGCCCCATGAAATAATTCTGGAATAGCTTTTCTTATAACTCTGTTGATCCATTCCTTTTATTCTTCCTAGAAATGCCTAAATAGACAACTGGGTGCTACCATTCTACTTATCAAGGGGTGTATTCCTACACAGTCTGATATGGTTAACTGTGATTGGACAATGTCCGACCGTGGAGGGAGACTCCCTGCTAATTTGTCAATACATTTATAGGAGACACACAATTCAGAGTTCCAAGAAAAAGGTTCTTCATAATTCTTATTTCATGAGGGGTACATTGTTAAAAAACAAATATTCTGTATAAGGACAGGTCTATTTTAAACACACCGATTCCTAGAAAAGTTTACTTAGTCTGGAACATATGTAAATAACTCCATAATTCTGTAACTCAGGACAACATGATCATGGACTATAATACTTGTTCTTGTTCTAAGATGCTAGCCGTGTTAAAGTTCTTATGTTTGTTTTTCTCTTTTGTGAATTTGTAGTTTTTCACTATCAAGTGAAAGTTCATTTCTTTGCAAAGAGGAACTTCACCGTGACCAACCAACCTTTCTTGGTTTCATTGTATGGAACAAAGGGAGAAAGTGAAAACCGGCCTCTCATTTTGTAAGTATGGTGTAATATGAGAATATATCAAGAAAAATAGATATATAAGAGGACACTATATGTTTGAGTATAGTATAGTATAGCTGAGATTCGTATAGGACTTTAATAGGTGTATATATATATATATATATATATATATATATATATATATATGTATATGTAAAACTAAATTTTTATTCTAAGTACAACAATAAAAAAGTAGTAAATCGTATATAGACAAACATATGCGTACACCCAGTGTGAATACAAGTCTACCTCAGTACGGGTTTTTATTTCTTTCTGACTCTATTAAACTAGTCTTCAAATGATCAAATAAACCGTAAATTGTCACATGTTGTGTCTGCATCAGAGTGTGCACACAGCGTAACAAGAGCACACCTCGTCTCTACACATTATATGTCCATCTGTATCGTCTCCTCCACACACTAGAGGATACAAGGACTATTTAAAGAATTCTCATCCCTAAAATGGTAGGAGAGGTATCACTCTATGAAAAAATTTATGGATAGTGTGCATACAGAGGTTAGTTGTCCTCAAGGGCACTGGATGGTGTAATATGTATTTATTTTGCTTATAGCGCCATTATATTCTGCTGTGCTTTATCCGTAAATTGTCTGTATAAATACATTTTTATCATAGTTTTCAATTATTCAATTGATATAAGTTGTAAAGATGATTACCTGCATCAGCTGTCACTATAATCAGGAACCCAAATACCCCATTTCCCCTCACCATCAAGTCCATGGTAAGGAGTAGGTATGGTAACTTGTAGAACTCTAGCTAAAATTCAAAGAAGGCCAACAGATAATGCTTGACTACAACTCCTCATTGTGGTTGTGCTTGCTAAATGGAATGAGTGGGGTATTAAGTTTTCCATTTCTTCACAGTTAGTTGTGGTGGGGTCTACTGAACTAACACTTATCATATATCTCATGTAAAGGTTATAAATGCTGGCAACTAAAATACCACTTTAATGCTGCTATATATTTTAATCTATAGTAACCTCAGTTATTAGTACACCAGTAGATTGTTTAATCTAATTAAAATATTTGGAAGCAGAGCATATTATTATTTTTTATGTCATTTGCTGATTAATAAAAATGACAGATTACCTTTAATTTGTAGATTAGTACCATGCTAAATTTATATGGGGGCAACATGGTGGCTCAGTGGTTAGCACTGCAGCCTTGTAGCGTTGGGGTCCTCGGCTCGAATCCTGCAAAGGACAAAATCTGCAAGGAGTTTGTACGTTCTCCCCGTGTTTGCATGGATTTCCTCCAATACTTCGAAGACATACTGATAGGAAAAAAAATATAGTTTAAGTTTTAATGCATTTAAATAAGAAAAAACTATTTTCAAAACACAATTTTTATTGGCGTTGGCATATTCTGACTAACATAACATTATATAATTTCTGGTATACATACTACTTTTTAATCACACTTTAATTTTCTATTCTTCATTTTTTTTTTGGGGGGGGTGGGTTGAAGTGGGTAAAAACATATATTTTAAGATTTAATTTTCATATTTTTTCATTATGGCATTCACCATGCAGGATAGACACTTTTATATTTTGATATTTCGGTCATTTTTGGATGCAGAGACATCTAAAATGTTTTTTATGTTTTTGTTTATTTGCATATGTGTTATCAGAAAATGCTGTATTGGGAATCTTCGTAGTTAAGTCATGTCACATACTGTCATCGACCATGGCTGTTAGCAGATGCCTGCTGTATAATACACCTGCCACCCTTCGTAAATGTAATAGGCTCAGATCTTGGGCCTTCTCCATACCCCTTGCCCAACATCCCCCATGGCCTACATTATATGTCAGAAAAAAAGTATTTTAAAGGATATGTACAAGATTAGAAAAACATGGATTTTTGTTCGTCCAGAAACAATGCCCCTCTTGCCCACTGGCTTTGTCTAGTATTGCATTCACTTGAATGTACAGCAATTTGCTGCTGGTTCTGGAAGAAAACTGTATTAATTTTTTTATACAAATCCTTTAAATATTTATTTTACAATATTTTATTCAGGTCTTACTATGGAAAAATTAACAGTACTGACATAGAAATATTAAGTACAAAATAAGAATTTTAACCAATTGTTTTTTTTGTATTAGAGCGGAAATGTCCACCAACAAGACCTATTCCTACTTGATTTACACTGAACTGGATGTAGGAGAGCTGCTGATGCTGAAGATTAAATGGGAGAACGAGTCATACTTGAGCTGGACAAACTGGTTTAAAACATATGCTTTTGACGTCCAAAAAATCAGGATAAAATCGGGAGAACTGCAGAAAAAGTAAGCTATACCATTTGATATGACTTTATGAAACCAATTCACAGGTTAAAAAGATTGAGATTGGCATCAGTATTGAAAAGTATTGTTCCGAAATGCATCTGAGAACAACAGTGCCATTTAGAGGCTTTTAACATGTACAGGTGATTATCTTTTTTTATGGATATGCAAATCAGCAAAAATGTAACAGGCATTTATGTTTTATAGGCTAATATTCTGTCCGCAAAATGGAGAACGTGCTACTATAACTCGAGGAAAAGATTCTGTGGTATTCGTGAGATGTAATGAGCACTCCAAGATGCTGAAAGGAGACTGGTAAGAGCAGATTTAGGTCTCAATTGCCATATTTTGTCAAAATTGTAGGTAGAAAAACCTCATGCTCACTGACAATAGCGATAATCCCCTGACAATATCATACAGGAGGCTACAAACAATCAAATATATCCAATCACCTTTTCATGGGATCAATAGACCATTTACACACCCATTTTTATGGGTTATTTTGGACGGATTAGGAAGATTATTGGTATTGCATTGAGAGCCTTTGACCTGTGAGAGATCCAGGTAATTCTTATTTTAGTGTAGTTGTCCCAGTGGTAAACACAAGTATAGAAGGTAGTCATAGGCAGGTGATGTTTCTTGTCAGAGCCAGTGGGTGGGATCTGAGGACAGTAGGGAAGAAATGGATATGGCCAGATGGTCTCATTCATCTCCATGGGGGCGTACAGAATTCCAAGTGCTTGCTGGTGAAATAACATCATTCAGATGAATTTAACAGGTTTTAGATTGCAACAATCTTTTTGCATGTGAATAAACAGAACCCCTGCAGAAAACACCTGTTGTTGAGAATCACATGAAAGTCACACAATGATGATCAATTCAGTAACGTACAGTTTTTATTTTTAATTCCATCATAATTTATCAGTATTAATTGTATAGAATAAGACTTATTCTCACTTTAAAGAGGACCTGTCACTTCTTTCACTAAGTCCAGTTCTTTGCATCCTTTAATAGGAGACACTTCACTGATTGTAGCGCAGTTGGAGTTTTTTCTCTAGCTCCACCATTCCGACGTAATCAGTGCTGTTAGTGTCAGCACATCTATGCTCTCTGCTATCTGGTGGGCGGTTCTGGGCTGAAGCAGACATACAAGGACCTCCCACTTGACAGAGAATAAATGTGCTGAAAACAACAGCACTAATTACTGTGGAATGGTAGGGGCTAGAGAAAAAAAAATCTAGTGGTGCTGGACTCATTGAAGTGGCACCTAAAAAGTTGGAGTTGGTGGAAGTGATGCAAGGTACTCTTTAAATATTAGTATGTTCTGTTCTTCTTCTAATAACCAATATTATTTGTTTCAGATGTGGAAATGAATATGCACTTTGAACCACACGTCTAATGCTATTGATGTTGTGAAGAACATTTATTACACAAACCCTTTATACCAACCTACAATGAAGTTCAAACGAAGGATATTATAGACAATGTTACATAGACAACAGTTAAACTGTTTCTTCCTAGAGCAATAACAGGATCAAGGACTAAACAACAAAAGTCAACTTATGGTCATCAACCAGCCATTCCAAGCTCATAGTGTATTGCGAATATTTATTTTGGTAAAAATTTTCTTTACAGCCAAAAGTATTAGCGTGCAGGGTATGTTTCTTGTATAGTCCTTGTAGCGAGGAGTCCAGGCTACAAACTTAAAATGACTTGAATGCAATATTTGTATTAAAAGGAGACCTGTCAACGTGGTGTCCACTGAAACTGTACCAACAAATATGCATTCTTGGCTAAACAAGTAGCATCTCTGCCGTGTAAATCCATCTTACCTCTATGTGGGTACAAGCACAATTAAAAGGTTATGTGCCATTATAGACATATGTTTGTTTATGTATTAGGCTTTTTCAATGCTGTTAAAAAAATACAGAATTGGTTCTCACAAGTTCAACTGTATGCTTAAACCCCTCCTCCAATGATAAAACAACATTTCAGAAATGAAAAGTACAGGGAATATAAGAAATAGAGATAGAAGTATATTATAAAGTTTATCAGGCTGACTTACTTCTAACATAAAAGTTTATGGAGAGGGAATGAGGAAGCTGCAAAACTCTACAAAACTTAAAGAGAGCTGTATTAATTTCACTAAGTCGTGTACAATAATACTCTAACATTGTACAGAGTGAGGCAATAAAAGTCATTTAAAAGCTGGCAGCAACCCCCGACTCCTTTTATCTTTTCCATAGACTTCTGTGTGAGGGTCTGGATATGGATACAAGTGCTATTAGAATTAAGAGTCTAAATGAAGGGAGGCAGCCTAATAAGTGGAGAAGGAAAGATATTTATTTTTTGATAAGGTGTATTATATTTGCATGTACTACTAATTCATGAAAAGTGGTTTTATAATTGGAGGTATGCTTTAACATAAACCATGGTGTTGTACAAACAACACATTAGTTAGATTGTTTTGCAGTTTCCTTTGCCTTAGTATAGTGTATTCTTCTAAATAATTTATCATTAATGTATAGAATGGGTAGGGGGCTTAGATTATTTTTTACATTGATGATATGGTCAATGTTGTTACATATTTATTGCAGAACATATTGGCAAAATGAAGAGTAATCACAATTTGAATATTAAACATTCCTAAATCTTTATAATATGATATTAGTTTTTGTAGCACTTTACAAAATTAATAAATTAACTTGACTTTTAATGTATTAACCAATGAATCCATTAAAATATGTCAAATGGACTCAGAGTAAGAGATTACAACTAATTTAATTAATGAAGTAAGGTAACAGTACTGCACACCTTACAGTATGGACATACAATCATAAAGGAAAGCATAACACACTGTACAGCTCATTGGTTGTGGATAATACATCTGCATAAAGCTCAAATTGTGTTTTTGTAAAAAAAAAAAACCAAAAAAAACAAAAACACCTGTTGAAGTAGATGAGACAATAAGACACTTGTTTTCAAGACAAGGCTTAGACACCTTCAGAGGTGATAACGTTGAGTTTGTATAGTTAGGTTTGCTTGCAGCAGTCCTTGCTACATCCAATGGATGGGGACATAAATAATCACAGGATGCCCATCACAAAAAATCTGAAGGGCATTAAGTGTACTAATATTCTGTAATAGTGAAGTCTAGTGTGCTTTTATATTGTGTTAGTGCATTATGAGATCTCAGATGAAGGTTTCTTAAATCTTTAGGCCTAATGTCTGACAGCCAAGTGAACAGAGTCAAGGACATATCTATAGGCAGTACAGAGGTTACAATCACATCCAGTCCCTGTGGCCAAAATTGCTGCATAAGACCACAGCAAATTTGTACTAACAATGTTAAATGACGCAGACTGTCTTACAGATTTTACATTGCAGCCCGAGAGCTTTTCACTGCTTCTAAATAATCTGATTTTCTACTGACAAACATCAGATTCTGAATGGATAAAAAGTCAAAATTAAAAAAAACAAAAAACATTTTCAACCTTTACCAAATACACAAGTAATACATGTGACATTTTGTTAAAAGACAAGTCCTGCTTTATAATTCAACAAATTAGAGGTTCTCCTGTTACCAAGCACAGTATTTAAGTCCTGAACTTTGATAAAATGTACTTCTATCCTAGCATTTAGCACCCGCATCCCTGAAAAAAAAATAATGTCCAGTAACTAAAATATATACAATATATAGTAAAAAATTACATGGAAAGAGATTCTGCATAAAACTAGACATCGAAGTAAATCTTTACTTCTAAAAGTAAGTGAAAAGGCATGGAGCTAAAACATACACAGCACCACTTGAGAATTTAAAGACTGTTACATATAGCAAACATATTGCATACTATTTATTCACTGTGTATGTATGAATAATGTAAATTATACTTTGTATATATGTTTTTTACCCTTTATGTAAATATAGTTTCTTCTGAATATTTGGAATCATTTATTATGTAACATTGTATGTTTATAAAAAATAAAGATTGCTAATACAAAATTCTGGATGTATTTGCATTTTTATAGGGTAACCAATTCACTAGTATAGATGACTAGACCTGTATTTTCAGCTAGACCACATTGACGTTTATAACAAAAGTCCAAAAAGAAAACAAAACATCAATTATTAATAAGCTGATAAAAATAAATAAACAAACAAACCCACAAAGGATTATAGTTCATGTTCATGTAATCTGAAATTGAGTAACACAAAAGGTTTGGTTCATGGTAATGCAAAAAAGAACCAAGTCTGAATGTGATAAGCCAGGGCAGCAATAAAATGTCAGCCCATAATGCTCTATCCTGCTATTAGTGTCCGGGCTGGCTCCCTAGGCTTTATACGGCAAGCCAAAGGGAGATTCCTTACTATACAGCAGGAGGCTGGCGGTAGCCCTAAAAAAAGACCTAATGTGTTTCCTTATTAGTAATCATCAAGGCAGTGGCGTAACTAGGAATGGCGGGGCCCCGTGACGAACTTTTGACATGGACCTGCAAAAACCCCCAAGTATAATGATAGTATTTGTGGGGCCCGCGGTGTCACTTGCCAATCCTGGCCCAGCCAGGATTGGCAAGTGAATAGTGCCCGTAACGGCCCATTCGAAAAAAAACCCCCAAAAACGCAGCGGTATCGGCTGTCACCGGGCCCCCTAATGGCCCGGTCCCTGTGGCAGCCGCCTCCGCTGCCTCTACGGTAGTTACGCCCCTGCATCAAGGGTCTGATACTAAATCCAGAGTGAACAGATAGATTATGGTTGCATCGATGGTAACAGCATCACTGCACTGAGGCTGCTGGGCTAAATAGGGTATGCCCTCCTAAGCCCCTGCCCACAGAAGAGGGCTGGCCAATCCACAAACTTCACATCATTAGACATCACAGATATCGTGGCTCACATCACTGCTCGCAACCTCTGAATAGGCCAATTAGAAGGCATATTTCTGGGTGCACATCTGTCACTTAGGCAATGGGACACTTTTGTATAGTGTACCTAATTAGACAAAAAATGGTGGTGTCCATAGTAACTGCACACTTTAGATGCCACTTTAGATGCCACTGTCGTGTTAACAGCTGTGATTGATGTCGGCACCAATCACCGCTGTTAGCAGCGGGTGCTGGCTGTATTATACAGCTGGCATCCGCTGTGTATAGAGAAATCTCTGCTCCTGAACCCTCTCCATACATCCTCATATGACCAAGTATGTACTGTTACGTCCTGGGTCATTAAGGGGTTAAAGATAGTCTATAGCAAGAGCGAATCCTTAGTTTCTGTGGGGATGATATCTCTCGGACCCTCACAGATCTAATATTGATAACTTGTCCTAAGGATATGGAATCAATGTAAGTATATTACTATTTAACTTAGAGAAAATGCGTGCCACTATCTTATTGGATATGTCCAAGGAATGTATAGAAAATGCATCAGGGAGACTGCAACATTCACACAACTCTATTGAGACATGTTGAACAGAATTTATTTAAAGACTTTCCCTAAACTGAAGGGGGTCTATTAGTTGAAAACAAACAAAACAAGAAAACGACAAAGTTTGGTTATATATAATAGGCAATAACGGTTACGGATAAAATGTTTCTATAACAGAGGCAGAAGAGAGAAGCTAGAAAAATAGCTGTAGAAGACAGTGGACATTAATATAAGTAAGTTATTTGGGTTAGCTGGTGATACACTGAGAACCACTCACAAGGGGAGTGCACAGGGGAGGAAGGAAATATGTAGTATGATAACTAACAATGTTCACAATTTTGTGGGAGGAACAGTGACCAAGAACATCCATCCATCATGCCGACATTCAATGGTGTGGGCTGTAAGAATATCACTTGTGTAACTGCTATATAAGTAAGCATAATAAAGAAATAAATAAATAAACTGCTGGCAGAACATTTCCACTATTAAACAGATTAGCTGCATTATAGGAGAGAGACTGATCGCTAGCTATCCGGTGTCCAACAACCATATACCTTACAATGAAGTAGTTGGAATGATGTTGTCTACTTGCTTTCCTTATAGCCAGAACTGTGCTATAACGTCATACCGGCCAACAGTCCTGTTTACTGTAGGCATGGCCGGCTTTAGCTATGTGTGACCTCTGCAGTGGCGCACGGTAAAGACTTGGGTCAGCTGCTTGGTGAAAGAAATCTTATTTATGAACTGATCCATGACCTGATTTATGACAATTCCAAGGTGGTATCAGGCTTCACAGTATGGTGTACACTCTCGCTTCTGGCTTATACAGTAAGGTCATCACACCATTAGTTGGATGCAAGAGAGGGTGTAGGCCAAAGGTCCTTCTCATTCTCAGCAAGGCAGATAAATTGATGTCTCCCCTTTCTCTCCATGGGAGGGCCAGCTGTAGTATCAAGATACAAGATTTTGAACAGCTTCTTAACTTTGTAGGAACATTCTCATAATTGACTATCCATCAGCACCTGCACCAGATACATAATTACATAATTAGATATGGGCTAATTGGAAGTAGTATTATAAAACTCCTCAGACCACAGAATATAATAAGCGGAGGCCCATCAGAGGAGAGTAAAAGTAATATTGTTATACTCACCTTGCCTCCCCTGTCCTGGGCATCCTTGTGGTGTCCGCCAGCCCTCAGTGTCCTCTTCACACCCCGTGGGGCTCGCTGTCATAATGACACTTTACTAAGTGAAGGTAAGTAAATCTGTGAGTATGGGTCTTATAGTTGACCCCTTGTCACCATGACAGCCATGCAATTTTGGGTTGCCAGACACAAAGAAAACCTTTAGAAGTCACATTCATTATTAAAGGTGATATCAAAGCCATTAAAACAGGATGTCAAGTGTGTCTTACAACTGACATCCTCTCCAGATGGCTCATCTCTGGAGCCAACACCAGCTTCATGACATACTATTATGTTAGTTCAATGGAATAAGCACCCGTCCCTGATGTAATAGTATGCCATGGGGCAAGAACCTGATAAAGCGGTTTAAATATCAAAAATGACCACCTATGCACATGCAACATTTCAGGAAGAAAAAAAAAAGAAACAAAAACCCCCCCCAAAACTTGGACTGTACATCCATCCTGAGCACAAGGGTCTTAGTATACATACCGATCAAGGTGTATAATCTCACTAACCACTTCACTATCCAACATCTGTATAGTAGTTACTTACTATACTGAGTGCAGTGCTGCACAGGAACCCCAAGGAGAGTAACCCAGCATCTCAGGAACACCCCTACTATCAGGCTAATCCCACAGGGCCATCCCACAGTCACAGCATTACAGCAATGGTAGACACCGCATCACATGAACAGATCTTAAAAAGTTCACCTTACAATATGGTCTCAGTCAGACGACTGAGAAGTAGTAGATGGACCCAGTGGTGAAACTAGGAATGGCGGGGCCCCATGGCAAACTTTTGACATGCCCCCCCCCCCCCATCAACACTGACGCTAAAGACCCCCTCCTACGCATTCCTGCGCGCTCTATTATGCCCCATAGTGGCCCCTGCACACAGTATTATACCCCATAGTGGCCCCTGCACACAGTATTATGTCCCATAGTGGCCCCTGCACACAGTATTATGTCCCTTAGTGGTCCCTGCACACAGTATTATGTCCCATAGTGGCCCCTGCACACAGTATTATGTCCAATAGTGGCCCCTGCACACAGTATTATGTCCCTCAGTGGCCCCTACACACAGTATAATCCCCCATAGTTGCCTCTGCACACAGTATTATGCCCCACTGTGGACACCCATAAACAATTATTATACTCTGGGGTCTTTTCAGACCCCAGAGTATAATAATCGGAGACCCAGGGGGAGAAAAACATAACAAAACACTGTTACTCACCTATCTCCCGGTTCTGCTGCAGTCCTCCGCTGTCGGCCTCCGCTGTAGTCCATCTTCAATGATGTCAGACGTCACATGACCCGGGACGCAGGCCAGGGTCATGAGACGTCAGATGACTAGGCCTGAAGCCTGCCCGGATTGTGGAGAGGTAAGTAACAGTGTTTTTTATGTTTCTTACCTCTCCCAGGCCTCCGATCATTATACTCGGGGCCAGAGTATAATGATAGTGCTTGTGGGGCCCGCAGTGTCACTTATCGATCCCGGCCCTGCCTATTAAGAAAGAAAAACGCAGCGGTAGCGTCTGTCGCCGGGCCCCTAATGTCCCGGGCCCTGTGGCAGCTGCCTCTGATGCTATGGCGGTAGTTACTCCACTAGATGGACCCCTTATGCAGTCTCCTAATTAATGAGTGACTGACCAATGGGCTCTCAGGTTTGCTTGAAGAACAGTGCTCTGTCCACCGTTTGAATTGTTATTATTTATTTATATAGCACCATTAATTCCATGGTGCTGTACATTTGAGGGTTTACATACGGTACACAAAATATACAAAACACATATAATACTAACAGTGACCAACTGACACAGTGGGGTAAAAAGCCCTGCCTGCGAGTGCTTACTACCTATAAATGGCGATGTATTCAAAGTGTAAAGGGCTGAAATACTGTAGGTAGCTGGGTTTCCCCGCGGACAGGCCACAGGCGGACACGGGCAGTCACCTTTACAAACCCATTCAAGTGAATGGGTTTTAAAACGGAAAGCCGGGTTTCTGTCCCCTGTCCAGTTTCGCCAGGGCTGAAGATGGAAACCTGACGGAATGCACAAACTGGACACTGAGCGCAAGTGTGAACCGCCACTTATGCAGTTTTTAAAAAACACATGGGCCAAATAGCAGGATGCAGATATTAGTATCCACATGAAGGACATCAAAAATTGCTTTTGCTCTTTGTGTGAGCCATTAGAGGAGATAAGGCCTATGTATTGTATATGCAATGTAAGCTAAATGCCATGATTTTTCAACCCTATGGTTGATGGGCGGAGGTGTCAAAAAGATATCCTGCACAGGGAGCAATCTGACCTAAAACTGGCCATTATACCTAAAAGGGGGAATTTCTAACAAATTTCAGGTTGCTTGTCACCATTCCTGAGTAGAGTGCGTTGACTTCAACTGGACTCAACTGATGTCTTTGTCAATGAAAATATAACCTTCTTTCAATGGCATAACTATAGTCTTGCCCTCTTCCCCTTCCCTATAGCAAATTCTTGATAGTAACAGTTAAGGGTGCTGCAGTGGTATCTCAGATCCTTGAAAGATGTACAACAATAGTACCCACAACTGTGGTTATCAACTCTTTGAAGATATCGCTATGACTCCTTCACTATTTACATAGGGCAGTTTTATAATCACCATGTAATGTAATTACAGTCTGTAATAGTGCACGGCTGCTATAAAACAGATGGCGTATGATGTGAATAGTGAAAGGGCCCCATACAGTATAATATGCCCCATAGTGGCCCCTACATAGTATTGTACTGTATGCTCAATAATGGCCTTTGGCTTGTCTGGTGGCACATTATGATGTAGAATGTGAACCTGAAATGCTATCGAGTCTGAGTACTATCAGCTATTCAATATAAGACTATTTTTCTGGAATTTGAACACAATGTACTACATGTTTGTTCTGCAAAGCTAAAGCATTTTTATTTTTTTAGTATTTACAGATGAAGCAGAGTTAATCTGAACTTCTGAAATTGGTTAAACTGTAGTGTGATATCACAAAAGACAATGAAGTCATTGAAAAAATGGTTTTCCAAGCTTCATTGGTTTTTGTTGTCTTGTGTGATAAGATATCATGCGGAAGCAGTTTAACCAATAGCAATAGTTGGGTAACACTGCTACATCTTTACATTATATATAAAGTATTGAATTTACATCTCCCTAACCTACACAAAATTGTAAATAGCCGTTATAACTAGAGATGAGCGAACACTAAAATGTTCGAGGTTCGAAATTCGATTCGAACAGCCGCTCAATGTTCGTGTGTTCGAACGGGTTTCGAACCCCATTATAGTCTATGGGGAACAGATACTCGTTAAGGGGGAAACCCAAATCCGTGTCTGGAGGGTCACCAAGTCCACTATGACAACCCAGGAAATGATGCCAACACCTCTGGAATGACACTGGGACAGCAGGGGAAGCATGTCTGGGGGCATCTAACACACCAAAGACCCTCTATTACCCCAACATCACAGCCTAACAACTACACACTTTACACACTCAATACCACCTCTCTGACAGTAGGAAAACACCTTGAAACATGTGTATTTGGCACTTGCAGTGAGGAGAGCTTGTCACCAGCAGTGAATTTGGCCCTTGTAGTAAGTTGAGGTTGGCACCAACATTTGTTTTGAAAATCAGGGTGGATTGAGCCTCTAACCAGCAGAGTTTGGGCAAATTCATGGTGGAGGGAGCCTCTAAGAACCCCAGTTTGGACCAATTCATGGTGGAGGGAGCCTCTAAAAACCCCAGTTTGGACCAATTCATGGTGGAGGGAGCCTCTAAAAACCCCAGTTTGGACCAATTCATGGTGGAGGGAGCCTCTAAACAGCCCAGTTTGGACCAATTCATGGTGGAGGGAGCCTCTAAAAACCCCAGTTTGGACCAATTCATGGTGGAGGGAGCCTCTAAACAGCCCAGTTTGGACCAATTCATGGTGGAGGGAGCCTCTAAAAACCCCAGTTTGGACCAATTCATGGTGGAGGGAGCCTCTAAAAACCCCAGTTTGGACCAATTCATGATGGAGGGAGCCTCTAAACAGCCCAGTTTGGACCAATTCATGGTGGAGAGAGCCTCTAAAAACCCCAGTTTGGACCAATTCATGGTGGAGGGAGCCTCTAAACAGGACAGTTTGGGCAAATTCATGGTGGAGGGAGCCTCTAAAAACCCCAGTTTGGACCAATTCATGGTGGAGGGAGCCTCTAAACAGCCCAGTTTGGACCAATTCATGGTGGAGGGAGCCTCTAAAAACCCCAGTTTGGACCAATTCATGGTGGAGGGAGCCTCTAAACAGCCCAGTTTGGACCAATTCATGGTGGAGGGAGCCTCTAAAAACCCCAGTTTGGACCAATTCATGGTGGAGGGAGCCTCTAAAAACCCCAGTTTGGACCAATTCATGATGGAGGGAGCCTCTAAACAGCCCAGTTTGGACCAATTCATGGTGGAGAGAGCCTCTAAAAACCCCAGTTTGGACCAATTCATGGTGGAGGGAGCCTCTAAACAGGACAGTTTGGGCAAATTCATGGTGGAGGGAGCCTCTAAACAGCCCAGTTTGGGCAAATTCATGGTGGAGGGAGCCTCTAACCAGCCCAGTTTGGACCAATTCATGGTGGAGGGAGCCTCTAAAAACCCCAGTTTGGACCAATTCATGGTGGAGGGAGCCTCTAAACAGCCCAGTTTGGACCAATTCATGGTGGAGGGAGCCTCTAAAAACCCCAGTTTGGACCAATTCATGGTGGAGGGAGCCTCTAAACAGCCCAGTTTGGGCAAATTCATGGTGGAGGGAGCCTCTAAACAGCCCAGTTTGGACCAATTCATGGTGGAGAGAGCCTCTAAAAACCCCAGTTTGGACCAATTCATGGTGGAGGGAGCCTCTAAACAGGCCAGTTTGGGCAAATTCATGGTGGAGGGAGCCTCTAAACAGGCCAGTTTGGGCAAATTCATGGTGGAGGGAGCCTCTAACCAGCCCAGTTTGGACCAATTCATGGTGGAGGGAGCCTCTAAAAACCCCAGTTTGGACCAATTCATGGTGGAGGGAGCCTCTAAACAGCCCAGTTTGGACCAATTCATGGTGGAGGGAGCCTCTAAAAACCCCAGTTTGGACCAATTCATGGTGGAGGGAGCCTCTAAACAGCCCAGTTTGGACCAATTCATGGTGGAGGGAGCCTCTAAAAACCCCAGTTTGGACCAATTCATGGTGGAGGGAGCCGCTAAACAGCCCAGTTTGGACCAATTCATGGTGGAGGGAGCCTCTAACCAGCAGAGTTGGTGGAAATCAGGGTGGAGGGAGCCTCTAACCAGCAGAGTTGTGGGAAAGCAGGGTGGAGGGAGCCTCTAACCAGCAGAGTTGGTGGAAATCAGGGTGGAGGGAGCCTCTAACCAGCAGAGTTGTGGGAAAGCAGGGTGGAGGGAGCCTCTAACCAGCAGAGTTGTGGGAAAGCAGGGTGGAGGGAGCCTCTAACCAGCAGAGTTGGTGGAAATCAGGGTGGAGGATGCCTCTAACCAGCAGAGTTGGGGGAAATCAGGGTGGAGGGAGCCTAGTATTAGCAGAATTGTGCAACGCTTATGGTGGATGAGTATGAGGATGCGGAGGAATTGGAGAGGTTGAGTACAGACATGGAGTTTCATGTTGGGGTGCTTTACACAGGTGGGCACAAAAATGAAGGCTCTATCCAGTGGTGGTTCATTTTTATCAAAGTGAGCCGGTCGGCACTCTCAGCTGACAGACGGGTGCGCTTGTCAGTGATGATGCCACCGGCTGCACTGAACACCCTCTCAGATAGGACGCTGGCGGCAGGACAGGACAGCACCTCCAAGGCATATAGGGCAAGTTCAAGCCACAGGTCCAACTTCGACACCCAATACGTGTAGGGCGCAGAGGGGTCGGAGAGGACAGGGCTGTGGTCGGAAAGGTATTCCCGCAACATGCGCCTATACTTCTCACGCCTGGTGACACTAGGACCCTCCGTGGCGGCACTTTGGCGAGGGGGTGCCATCAAGGTGTCCCAGACCTTAGACAGTGTGCCCCTCGTTTGTGTGGACCGGTGAGAACTTGGTTGCCTACTGGAGGAACTGCCCTCCCTGCCGCCAACGTCACATGCTGGAAACATCTCCATCATATTCTGCACCAATTGCCTGTGGCAAGCATTGATGCGATTGGCCCTCCCCTCTACCGGAATAAAAGACGAGATGTTGTTTTTATACCGGGGGTCAAGGATAGCAAAGATCCAGTACTGGTTGTCCTCCATGATTTTGACAATACGCTTGTCGGTTGTAAAGCACCCCAACATGAACTCAGCCATGTCTGCCACAGTGTTAGTTGGCATGACTCCTCTGGCCCCACCGGAAAGTTCAATCTCCATTTCCTCCTCATCCTCCATGTCTACCCATCCGCGCTGCAACAATGGGACGATTCGAAGTTGCCCGGAAGCCTCCTGTATCACCATCACATCATCGGACAACTCTTCTTCCTCCTCCTCCTCCTCCTCCTCCTCCATTAAACGCAGTGAAGCGGACAGATGTGTGGACCTACTCTCCAGCTGTGATGGATCGGATGCTATCCCTAACTCCTCTGTGTGATCTGAGTTATCCCTGATGTCAATCAGGGATTCTCTCAGAACACACAAGAGCGAGATTGTAAGGCTCACCATCGCATCCTCAGAGCTCACCCTCCTTGTGGACTCCTCAAAGACCCGTAGGATGTCACAAAGGTCTCTCATCCATGGCCACTCATGGATGTGAAACTGAGGCAGCTGACTTTGTGGCACCCTAGGGTTTTGTAGCTGGTATTCCATCAAAGGTCTCTGCTGCTCAACCACTCTATTCAACATCTGAAACGTTGAGTTCCAGCGTGTGGGGACGTCGCACAAAAGCCGGTGTTGTGGCACATGCAGGCGTTGCTGGAGAGATTTTAAGCTAGCAGCGGCTACTGTCGACTTGCGAAAGTGGGCGCACATGCGCCGCACTTTCACCAGTAGCTCTGGAACATTGGGGTAGCTCTTTAGGAAACGTTGCACCACTAGGTTGAAGACGTGGGCCAGGCATGGAACATGTTGGAGTCCGGCAAGCTCCAGAGCTGCTACCAGGTTCCGGCCGTTATCACAAACGACCATGCCTGGGCCCAGGTGCAGCGGCTCAAACCATATTGCCGTCTTATCGAGGAGGGCATCCCTCACCTCGGAGGCAGTGTGCTGTCTGTCCCCCAAGCTGATCAGCTTCAGCACAGCCTGCTGACGTCTACCAACGCCAGTGCTGCAACGTTTCCAACTCGTAGCTGGGGTCAATCTAACAGCGGAGGAGGAGGCGGTGGCGGAGGAGGAGGCGGTGGCGGAGGAGGAGGCGGTAGAGGAGGAGGAGGAGGGGGGTGTTCTTCTCGTGTCCCTGCCAGGAATGTTAGGCGGGGAGACGAGGTACACCGGGCCAGTTTGGGAAGCAGTCCCAGCCTCAACTACATTCACCCAGTGTGCCGTCAGTGAAATGTAGCGTCCCTGTCCGCATGCACTTGTCCACGCGTCGGTGGTCAAGTGGACCTTTGTGCAAAGAGCGGAACTAAGGGCCCGCCTGATGTTGAGTGACACGTGCTGGTGCAAGGCGGGGACGGCACACCGGGAGAAGTAGTGACGGCTAGGGACGGCATAGCGAGGTGCCGCAGTTGCCATCAGGTCCAGGAAGGCGGGAGTTTCAACAAGCCGGAACGCCAACATCTCCTGGGCCAGCAGTTTAGCGATGTTGGCGTTCAAGGCTTGCGCGTGTGGGTGGTTAGCAGTGTATTTCTGCCGCCGCTCCAATGTCTGAGAGATGGTGGGTTGTTGTAAAGAAGCGCCTGATGGTGCCTTTGATGGTGCAGGAGAAGGAGATAAGACAGGAACAGGGGAGGATGAGGGAGAAGTCAACAAAGTGGCGGAGGCAGATGAAGTGGTGTCCTGGCTCGTCCTCTGGAGTGCATCGCCAGCACAGTCAGCAGTGGCAGTGGCAGAGGCAGAGGCAGTGGCAGAGGCAGTGGCAGTGGCGTGAACGGCAGGCGGCCTTTGTCCTGCCGTTGCTGCCTGCCACTGATTCCAGTGCTTGGATTCCAAATGACGGCGCATTGAAGTGGTGGACAGGTTGCTCTTCTCAGAGCCCCTAATCAATTTCGAGAGGCAAATTGTGCAGACAACACTATATCTGTCCTCGGCGCATTCCTTGAAAAAACTCCACACCTTCGAGAAACGTGCCCTCGAGGTGGGAGTTTTTCGGGGCTGGGTACGAACTGGAACATCTTGGGAGATTCCGGGTGTGGCCTGGCTTCGCCTAAGCTGCTGACCTCTGCCTCTGCCTCTAGCTACCCTTTTTGGTGCTGCACTTGCCTCAACATCCACACTACTTTCCCCGCTTGACATCCCCCCTGTCCAGGTCGGGTCAGTGTCCTCATCATCCACCACTTCCTCTTCCAACTCCTGTCTCATCTCCTCCTCCCGCACAATGCGCCGGTCAACTGGATGCCCTGACGGCAACTGCGTCACATCATCGTCGATGAGGGTGGGTTGCTGGTCATCCACCACCAAATCGAACGGAGATGGAGGAGACTCTAGTGTTTGAGCATCTGGACACAGATGCTCCTCTGTTAGGTTCGTGGAATCGTGACGTGGAGAGGCAGGTTGAGGGACAATGAAAGGAGCGGAGAACAGCTCTGGGGAGCAGGGACAGTTGGGGTTATTGTTCTGTGAAGCTTGGGAATTTTGGGAGGAAGGAGGACAAGACTGTTGGGTAATAGGAGAAGAAGAAGCAGAGTCTGACTGGCTGCTGGACAATGTGCTGTAAGCGTTCTCTGACAGCCATTGCAAGACCTGTTCCTGGTTCTCGGGCCTACTAAGGTTTGTACCCTGCAGTTTAGTTAATGTGGCAAGCAACCCTGGCACTGTGGAGTGGCGCAATGCTTGCTGTCCCACAGGAGTAGGCACGGGACGCCCTGTGGCTTCACTGCTACCTTGCTCCCCAGAACCATTCCCCCGACCTCGCCCACGGCCTCGTCCACGTCCCTTTCCGGGAGCCTTGCGCATTTTGAATTCCCAGTTAGAAATTGGCACTATATACCAGCAGCAAAAATTGTGGGTGCACGTAACCCCAATATATTCTTTGAATTCCCAGTCAGACAATGGCACTATATACCAGTAGCAAGAAATGAGGGTATTTATAACCCCAATATATTCTTTGAATTCCCAGTCAGACAATGGCACTGTATACCAGTAGTAAAAATTGTGGGTGCACGTAACCCCAATATATTCTTTGAATTCCCAGTCAGAAACTGGCACTATATGGCAGTAGCAAGAAATGAGGGTATTTATAACCCCAATATATTCTTTGAATTCCCAGTCAGACAATGGCACTGTATACCAGTAGCAAGAAATGAGGGTATTTATAACCCCAATATATTCTTTGAATTACCAGTCAGAAACTGGCACTATATGGCAGTAGCAAGAAATGAGGGTATTTGTAACCCCAATATATTCTTTGAATTCCCAGTCAGAAACTGGCACTGTATACCAGTAGTAAAAATTGTGGGTGCACGTAACCCCAATATATTCTTTGAATTACCAGTCAGAAACTGGCACTATATGGCAGTAGCAAGAAATGAGGGTATTTGTAACCCCAATATATTCTTTGAATTCCCAGTCAGAAACTGGCACTGTATACCAGTAGTAAAAATTGTGGGTGCACGTAACCCCAATATATTCTTTGAATTCCCAGTCAGACAATGGCACTATATACCAGTAGCAAGAAATGAGGGTATTTATAACCCCAATATATTCTTTGAATTCCCAGTCAGACAATGGCACTGTATACCAGTAGTAAAAATTGTGGGTGCACGTAACCCCAATATATTCTTTGAATTCCCAGTCAGAAACTGGCACTATATGGCAGTAGCAAGAAATGAGGGTATTTATAACCCCAATATATTCTTTGAATTCCCAGTCAGACAATGGCACTGTATACCAGTAGTAAAAATTGTGGGTGCACGTAACCCCAATATATTCTTTGAATTACCAGTCAGAAACTGGCACTATATGGCAGTAGCAAGAAATGAGGGTATTTGTAACCCCAATATATTCTTTGAATTCCCAGTCAGAAACTGGCACTGTATACCAGTAGTAAAAATTGTGGGTGCACGTAACCCCAATATATTCTTTGAATTACCAGTCAGAAACTGGCACTATATGGCAGTAGCAAGAAATGAGGGTATTTGTAACCCCAATATATTCTTTGAATTCCCAGTCAGAAACTGGCACTGTATACCAGTAGTAAAAATTGTGGGTGCACGTAACCCCAATATATTCTTTGAATTCCCAGTCAGACAATGGCACTATATACCAGTAGCAAGAAATGAGGGTATTTATAACCCCAATATATTCTTTGAATTCCCAGTCAGACAATGGCACTGTATACCAGTAGTAAAAATTGTGGGTGCACGTAACCCCAATATATTCTTTGAATTCCCAGTCAGAAACTGGCACTATATGGCAGTAGCAAGAAATGAGGGTATTTATAACCCCAATATATTCTTTGAATTCCCAGTCAGACAATGGCACTGTATACCAGTAGTAAAAATTGTGGGTGCACGTAACCCCAATATATTCTTTGAATTACCAGTCAGAAACTGGCACTATATGGCAGTAGCAAGAAATGAGGGTATTTGTAACCCCAATATATTCTTTGAATTCCCAGTCAGAAACTGGCACTGTATACCAGTAGTAAAAATTGTGGGTGCACGTAACCCCAATATATTCTTTGAATTACCAGTCAGAAACTGGCACTATATGGCAGTAGCAAGAAATGAGGGTATTTGTAACCCCAATATATTCTTTGAATTCCCAGTCAGAAACTGGCACTGTATACCAGTAGTAAAAATTGTGGGTGCACGTAACCCCAATATATTCTTTGAATTCCCAGTCAGACAATGGCACTATATACCAGTAGCAAGAAATGAGGGTATTTATAACCCCAATATATTCTTTGAATTCCCAGTCAGACAATGGCACTGTATACCAGTAGTAAAAATTGTGGGTGCACGTAACCCCAATATATTCTTTGAATTCCCAGTCAGAAACTGGCACTATATGGCAGTAGCAAGAAATGAGGGTATTTATAACCCCAATATATTCTTTGAATTCCCAGTCAGACAATGGCACTGTATACCAGTAGTAAAAATTGTGGGTGCACGTAAACCCAATATATTCTTTGAATTACCAGTCAGAAACTGGCACTATATGGCAGTAGCAAGAAATGAGGGTATTTGTAACCCCAATATATTCTTTGAATTCCCAGTCAGAAACTGGCACTGTATACCAGTAGTAAAAATTGTGGGTGCACGTAACCCCAATATATTCTTTGAATTCCCAGTCAGACAATGGCACTATATACCAGTAGCAAGAAATGAGGGTATTTATAACCCCAATATATTCTTTGAATTCCCAGTCAGAAACTGGCACTATATGGCAGTAGCAAGAAATGAGGGTATTTATAACCCCAATATATTCTTTGAATTCCCAGTCAGACAATGGCACTGTATACCAGTAGTAAAAATTGTGGGTGCACGTATCCCCAATATATTCTTTGAATTACCAGTCAGAAACTGGCACTATATGGCAGTAGCAAGAAATGAGGGTATTTGTAACCCCAATATATTCTTTGAATTCCCAGTCAGAAACTGGCACTGTATACCAGTAGTAAAAATTGTGGGTGCACGTAACCCCAATATATTCTTTGAATTCCCAGTCAGACAATGGCACTATATACCAGTAGCAAGAAATGAGGGTATTTATAACCCCAATATATTCTTTGAATTCCCAGTCAGAAACTGGCACTATATGGCAGTAGCAAGAAATGAGGGTATTTATAACCCCAATATATTCTTTGAATTCCCAGTCAGACAATGGCACTGTATACCAGTAGTAAAAATTGTGGGTGCACGTATCCCCAATATATTCTTTGAATTACCAGTCAGAAACTGGCACTATATGGCAGTAGCAAGAAATGAGGGTATTTGTAACCCCAATATATTCTTTGAATTCCCAGTCAGAAACTGGCACTGTATACCAGTAGTAAAAATTGTGGGTGCACGTAACCCCAATATATTCTTTGAATTCCCAGTCAGACAATGGCACTATATACCAGTAGCAAGAAATGAGGGTATTTATAACCCCAATATATTCTTTGAATTCCCAGTCAGACAATGGCACTGTATACCAGTAGTAAAAATTGTGGGTGCACGTAACCCCAATATATTCTTTGAATTACCAGTCAGAAACTGGCACTATATGGCAGTAGCAAGAAATGAGGGTATTTGTAACCCCAATATATTCTTTGAATTCCCAGTCAGAAACTGGCACTGTATACCAGTAGTAAAAATTGTGGGTGCACGTAACCCCAATATATTCTTTGAATTCCCAGTCAGACAATGGCACTATATACCAGTAGCAAGAAATGAGGGTATTTATAACCCCAATATATTCTTTGAATTCCCAGTCAGACAATAGCACTGTATACCAGTAGTAAAAATTGTGGGTGCACGTAACCCCAATATATTCTTTGAATTACCAGTCAGAAACTGGCACTATATGGCAGTAGCAAGAAATGAGGGTATTTGTAACCTCAATATATTCTTTGAATTCCCAGTCAGAAACTGGCACTGTATACCAGTAGTAAAAATTGTGGGTGCACGTAACCCCAATATATTCTTTGAATTCCCAGTCAGACAATGGCACTATATACCAGTAGCAAGAAATGAGGGTATTTATAACCCCAATATATTCTTTGAATTCCCAGTCAGACAATGGCACTGTATACCAGTAGTAAAAATTGTGGGTGCACGTAACCCCAATATATTCTTTGAATTACCAGTCAGAAACTGGCACTATATGGCAGTAGCAAGAAATGAGGGTATTTGTAACCCCAATATATTCTTTGAATTCCCAGTCAGAAACTGGCACTGTATACCAGTAGTAAAAATTGTGGGTGCACGTAACCCCAATATATTCTTTGAATTCCCAGTCAGACAATGGCACTATATACCAGTAGCAAGAAATGAGGGTATTTATAACCCCAATATATTCTTTGAATTCCCAGTTAGACAATGGCACTGTATACCAGTAGTAAAAATTGTGGGTGCACGTAACCCCAATATATTCTTTGAATTACCAGTCAGAAACTGGCACTATATGGCAGTAGCAAGAAATGAGGGTATTTGTAACCCCAATATATTCTTTGAATTCCCAGTCAGAAACTGGCACTGTATACCAGTAGTAAAAATTGTGGGTGCACGTAACCCCAATATATTCTTTGAATTCCCAGTCAGACAATGGCACTATATACCAGTAGCAAGAAATGAGGGTATTTATAACCCCAATATATTCTTTGAATTCCCAGTCAGACAATGGCACTGTATACCAGTAGTAAAAATTGTGGGTGCACGTAACCCCAATATATTCTTTGAATTCCCAGTCAGAAACTGGCACTATATGGCAGTAGCAAGAAATGAGGGTATTTATAACCCCAATATATTCTTTGAATTCCCAGTCAGACAATGGCACTGTATACCAGTAGTAAAAATTGTGGGTGCACGTAACCCCAATATATTCTTTGAATTACCAGTCAGAAACTGGCACTATATGGCAGTAGCAAGAAATGAGGGTATTTGTAACCCCAATATATTCTTTGAATTCCCAGTCAGAAACTGGCACTGTATACCAGTAGTAAAAATTGTGGGTGCACGTAACCCCAATATATTCTTTGAATTCCCAGTCAGAAACTGGCACTATATGGCAGTAGCAAGAAATGAGGGTATTTATAACCCCAATATATTCTTTGAATTCCCAGTCAGACAATGGCACTGTATACCAGTAGTAAAAATTGTGGGTGCACGTAACCCCAATATATTCTTTGAATTCCCAGTCAGACAATGGCACTATATACCAGTAGCAAGAAATGAGGGTATTTATAACCCCAATATATTCTTTGAATTACCAGTCAGAAACTCGTACTATATGGCAGTAGCAAGAAATGAGGGTATTTATAACCCCAATATATTCTTTGAATTCCCAGTCAGAAACTGGCACTGTATACCAGTAGTAAAAATTGTGGGTGCACGTAACCCCAATATATTCTTTGAATTCCCAGTCAGACAATGGCACTATATGGCAGTAGCAAAAATAGTGGGTGTATATAGCCCCAATTCTATTGCTAGGGGACTTGCAGGGTATTTCTGGGGTGAAGGTGGGGGGCACACCATTGGAACGGGTATCGGGGGTATATATCGGGTATACGGGAATACACTGACAGTGTATTCCATTCAGGATCCTGGGAAAGCTGGGTTGCGGCGATTGAGCCCGTCAGTGCCACGTTACACTGACAAGCTTCTCCCTGGAATTTAGCTCTTACAAGAGCTGTTGTGGTTGTCTTCTCCTTCCTATCCTAGCCTGTCCCTGCCTACCCAGAATCTAAGCCCTAGCTAGCTGGACGGAAACCTCCGTCCTCGGTGAATTGCAAGCTCAGAATGACGCGAACCTGGGCGGCGCTGTTCTTTTAAATTAGAGGTCACATGTTTTCGGCAGCCAATGGGTTTTGCCTACTTTTCTCAACGTCACCGGTGTCGTAGTTCCTGTCCCACCTACCCTGCGCTGTTATTGGAGCAAAAAAGGCGCCAGGGAAGGTGGGAGGGGAATCGAGTAATGGCGCACTTTACCACGCGGTGTTCGATTCGATTCGAACATGCCGAACAGCCTAATATCCGATCGAACATGAGTTCGATAGAACACTGTTCGCTCATCTCTAGTTATAACTATTGAGAGGCAGGGCCTGCAATTATTAGATATCTGAACTTGTATCAGAGACTGCCAAGAACGATACAACTATTAATACTATCAATGCTTGCATCAAACTGCTACGTTGCATGTACAAATAAGCAGGGGTGTAGCTATTGAGGTGCAGAGGTATCAGTCATTACTGAATCCTTCAGCCTGATGGGCTCCAAAAGATTATCTACAGCATAAGAAGACACCAGTATTAAAACACATGGTTAGCTGGGGCCACCAATACAGATTTTTCATTAGGGCACAGGAGCTTTAAGTTGTGCCTCTGCATACGAATATTAAAGGGCTTTTCCCACTAAACAAAGTATACCCTATCCATAGGATATTTAAAAGAACGGGGGACTTTAGTCCTTCATTCTGAGTAGAGTGGTGATTGGCACTGCTCCAAGCTAATTTCAATGAGAGTGGCAGAGATAGCTGAAATACAGCACTTGGCTATCTTTGACACTGTTAATGAAATGAATGGACACAATGGGAGACTAAGGGCCCCTGTTTTGCTCATCAATGGGGCTACAGAAATACCAGGGGTAGCTAAACAAAGACCTCCTTTAGCTTTAATCGGACAAACCGCGCTCTTACAGGTCAATGGACGTCAACTGAATCGGTGGTTACGATAAAATTGGTTTTAATAATGGATAAAAGAACAATGTGTTTCGGGACTTACATTCCCTTTCTCAAATGCAATAAATCAAGGATATGACTCATATAAACTTACAGAGCTCCTGTAATAAGCACTCTATAAGTTTATATGAGTCATATCCTCGATTTATTGCACTTGCGAAAGGGAATGTAAGTCCCCAAACGTGTTGTGCTTTTATCCATTAATAAAACCAATTTTATCGTAACCACTGATTTAATTGACGCCCATTGACCTGTAAGAGCGCGTTTTTTCCGATCAAAGCTAAAGGAGGTCTTTGTTTATCTGGTATCTTCATTTCATTGACGTCTTGCTGACGTACAAGGACAAGGATGCTGCCACCCTGAGTGGGCAATTAGGTGTTATCAGTGGTTGGGACTACTTACAACCCACTAAGGTAAGAGGCCAATTGGGCCTTACCCTCATTCACACATATCCAATTCTTATTTTTGGTAATAGTATCACACTATTGTGCCGCTCAGCATTCTTTTTTGTTGTTTTTGATCAATGGGGGCATGACTGCTCATACAAAAAAAAAAAAAAAAACTTTACCAATTTTCCTATACAGAAATACACAGCATGTATTTACAGTACATAACAAAGATGCCATAAAAGAGGATTAAGAGCAGAGGCAAATCATCAACGTCCACACTACCACTTATAGCAGGCTGTTGTCCTAGAACATATGGCATGGTCTGCTGCTGCCATTATTATTAATATGTTTCCCTGCACTTTCCTTTGACACCCAATCTCCATGCCTACTACTTCATATACAGTACATATCATATGCCTTTTGTCCTTTCTTGGACTAATACACAAGTAGAGGTCAATCCTATACTAGGCGAGGGACACTAAGGGCCCCTTCACATGCCTGATACGCTGGCTGCTTTAGAACGTGTAAACATTTCGTAGCAGCGGCGTCTAAAGCAGTTCCCATTGTTTTCTATGGGAGCCGGCAGACGCCCGCTCGCCATAGAAATGAATGGGCTGCTTTTTCCATTAATTTCTATGGGGAGCGCACGTATGCCGGCTCCCATAGAAAACAATGGGAACTGCTTTAGACACCGCTGCTACGGAACGTTTACACGTTCTAAAGCAGCCAGCGTATCAGCCATGTGAAGGGGCCCTAACAGAGCACACAACTATTACCACACAATGGTAAATAAGGAAGGGTTCACATTACCATGGGATTCTGTTATGAAGGTGTTCGTTTAAAAAAAACAAAAATGGACACCTATCGTAACGGACACAAATGGACAGTACCTGATGGCTATCAGTTACTGTCTGTTATATGTCCATTGACCATAGACCTCAATGTTAAAAAAAAAAATGGACACTTACTGTCCGTTTTTTTCAAATGGACAGAAAAGTCCTGCATGTAGGATTCTTTTGTCCGTTTCAAAAAATGTACATGGTTGTAAACGGACACTAAAGAACACATGATAAAATCCCATTGAAATGAATGGAATTGCAAATGGACCAGCTAGTGTCCATTGCTAAAATCTTGTACGGACAATAGCCACAGACACTGCTGAGCGGACACCAACAGTAGTGTGAGCGCTCTCTAAGAAATAGAATATCCTGAGAGACATTGAGCCAAAAAATGAATTAACAAGTTCAATGATATATACTGTACATTATTAAAATGTTTTATTTATTTTTGCGTCATACATTATTGTGCTACACCAATAAACGCAGCCAAACATGAATGCAGTTTTCACAATATATCTTTCCAACTGCAAAAAGCCAAAATACCTATGGAAATATCTTGTAACCTCATTGTTAATTTTAACCTTGCTAGATTTAAAACGGTCTACCCACCTCGGTATTTATGACTATATACATAGCATATGCCATAAATAGTTGAATAGATACAGATCCCACCTATGGGACCCATATCTGACTTGAGAATCAGGCCTCACATTTTCCCGGGAGGAATAGTGAGGGGCCGTACATGTGGGCATCTCTCAATTCAATTTATGGGAGTTGTGGAAATAACCTAAAGCTGTCTGCTTGGCTATTTCCCCAACTCCTGTACAAGTTAATGGAGAGATCTGCACGTGTCTGGCCTCACTTCATTCTCCTTAGGGAACAGTCAGGGCCTTGTCTTTAAGATAGATGGACATTTGATATGAGGCTACATGCCAATGTATTGAAGTAGTCAGTGAATGCACTGCTTCTTTTTCCTAGTATGTGTCTTCTGACAGGATCATGTGGATATCTGACAGCTAAACTGGGAATTGGAGTTGAAACAAGGATTGGTTGTTATAAATATACTGTATTGTTGCAGGAGGAACCATAGATAAATAAGATACCTTTATTCTGGCCTAAATCCATTTGCAATGGGCAATACCCTCTGGTCTGTAAATTGATTTAGGTGCCAGAGAAATTATTTATGGCATCAAATAAAAAAAGGCTATTTGGATGGTTGTTTACCAAGAAGGTGCTTTTAGAGAAAGTTGTTTTGTTGAAGTGCATTGCTGACCCTCTGCAACATTATCAGATTTATATTTACATTAGGAAAATATACATATAATTTCACATATGATGAACCCCACTGAAATAATTGACAAAAAAAAAACCAAGCCACCACAAGGAACAGTCTCAATAGTAACAGAGTGAGTATGTAAGGGCAGCAAAGCTGAGAAACAGAGGCCTGAAGCAAATGAGCAAGAGGTTGCCCTATCTTAGAGACACAGAAATAAAGAACCAACCACAGCCAACCAATTGTCATTTGTGTGTATCACGCTGATGTAAGATATGTTTTTTGGAAATTTCCCATAACCATGCATGTGGAAATAACTTGAGCCTCAACTAAAGTTCTCCCATTTCCCAGAACTACTGTCTTGTGACTTGCTCGGTTACACATGTACCACAGGTTGAGTCTCTAAGTTCTAGGACATATATCTGTAATACAAGTTGTTTGGCATCACTATTATCCCTGTATATCCCTGCTGTTTTCCACCGTTATATAAGAGCTGTGTGGGTGTTGGTCTCACGGTATAATTTCATTGGACAGAACATGACATAGTGAGAATAATATTTATGTACAGTACAATGCAAACACCACAGTTAAATTACATTTGCATTTACTGTGGAACAATGTAAATGTCTTTATTGTGCTGGCTTCTATTACCGTACCTTTCACATAGGTCATTAGCGGAGAAATTCCTTTCTTTAAATCACATGACAATCACAAGAGTCACTAGCAAATGATTACCGTCATTAAGTGTGACAACATGACATTGAGGTGTACACTATGTAGCCGTTCTCGGAACACCACTTCCAGACCCTCTCACAATGCAGTACTTAGGTCATTATTTGTCAGGCATGGAATATACTGTGAAAGAGAACAAGTATATTGAAAAGATTTCTTTATCTTCTTCTAGTTTTGGCGTTCAAATACTGAAACAAAATATTAAAGTATTTGTATAATCAAGTATATTCTATATTAGAGATGAGCGAACGCTGTTCGATTGAATTGGTATTCGATGGAATATCAGGCCGTTCGAGGTATTCGATTCCAATCGAATACCACGCTGTTATGTCAGTCCAGGTAGTTGCAACGGGGCTAAGGAATAGCAGTAGGGAATCTCGCCCTGCACTACTCCCACTAGCTATCCCGGTCCCTGCCTCACGGGTGTGGGTCGGCTGTACTCAGGCTAAGCCTGACCCCGACAGCTCCTCTCTCACTGATACCGTAGGCCTAGAGGGAAGTGGGAGAAGGAATGCCCTATAAGATCTCTAGGGACTGGAGACTAAAGGGGGTCACCCCTAACGAACAAGTGAAGCTGCTACTGACAGGGACTGACAAGGGTGTGCGCTGACTAACAACACAAGCAGCACACAGGAAAAATGTGGGAAAGGATTCCCCCAAACCAATATGGGAAGGAACCTTACACTAGGACACAAACACAGGGAAACTGAGTAGAAATCAAAGGATAAGGCAATTCACTCACACAGTCAGTTATACACAGAGGGAGGATTGGTGAACACAGAAGGGAAAACACACAAACCAACTCGTTCACCCAAACCTCCCAAAAACCAACCACGGAACTTCCTCTATCCAAGATAACCACCTACTCCTCCTGCTAAGGCCTAGCTCTGTAAAAGCGACACTCAGCACAGAACCATGGGAGGCATGGGTTTAAATACAGAGTAGAGACCATTCCTCCCAGGTGCAAATGGGAGGACAGACTAATCAACCAGGAAATAAAGCTGCCTACCAGCAGTGCGCGCGTGCAAGTCAGAAGGTGTGCACCAATACCCACGACAGGACAACCCCGCAGCGCCAGGATGCCACCCCAGACACTGCGCAACCAAAAACTCCCCAGGTAAGAAAAATAGAAAGTAATGAACCTAAATACTCCTAACAGGATCCTCCCCTCAAGGAGAAGACTCTGGATTCTCTAGGAGCATCCTTCTTCGGGAACTCCTTGTGGAATTTCTCCACGAGTCTGGGGGCTGACATATCCGACTCCAGGACCCAAGAATTATCCTCAGGACCGTATCCCTTCCATGACACCAGATACTGTAGCTTCCCCCGAACATATTTGCTATCCAGAACTCGGGATATCTCATACTCCCCGGACTCAGAAACTGGTGGAACCTTAACTGGAGACGTTCCCTTCTTGGCCTTCTTTAACAAGAAGACATGGAACACCTGGTTTATCTTCCACCTTTTAGGTAGTTGCAGCTGCGCCGCCACTTCATTTACCATCTTGATGATCTTAAAAGGACCCACAAACCTGGGACCCAGCTTCTTGCTAGGAACCTTCAACCTGATATTCTTGGTGGACAACCAAACCATCTCACCAGGGAAGAACTGCAACTCTCCTCTCTTCCGATCCGCCTGGACCTTAGCCTGGTGCGACGCCCACACCAGATTCTCTCGGATACGGGACCATAGCCCTTGCAGCTTTTTAGAAAATAGCTCCTCCTCCGGAACTGGGGAAGAAATGGAAGAAAATACTCCGAAAACAGGATGTCTACCACCGGAGCAAAAAAAAGGTGTGGTACCTGTGGCATTGGAATCATGGTTGTTTAGGGAAAATTCTGCCAGGGGAAGAAAGGCAGCCCAATTATTCTGGTTCTCTCGAACAAAACACCTCAAAAACTGTTCCACATCCTGATTCTTCCTCTCTGTTTGTCCGTTAGACTCTGGGTGAAACCCGGAGGAAAACGACAGTGTAACTCCCAACCTGCTGCAAAAAGCCCGCCAGAATTTAGCCACAAATTGCGGTCCCCTGTCCGAAACGATCTCCTCAGGAAGACCATACAACCTTACAATTTCTTTAATAAACGCCTCTGATAGTGTCTTGGCACATGGCAGCCTGGAAAACGGGATCAAATGGCACATTTTCGTGAAGCGGTCAACGACTACCCAAATGACCGTGAAACCCTTAGACACCAGAAGGCCCGTGATGAAATCCATAGACAGATGAGTCCAAGGTGCCTTAGGAGGTTCCAATGGATGTAGAAGACCGTGGGGACGGGTATGCGACGCCTTGGCTCTTGCACAGACCGAACAATTTTGAACAAACTGCAAGACATCCTTACTCCACCCTGGCCACCAAAAATTCTTAGACACCAATCTCATGGTCTCTGAAACCCCCGGGTGACCAGCAAGAACCGACTCGTGACACTCCCTCAGGAGACTTTGTCGGAAAGTAGTTGGGACAAAAAGCTTGTTTCTAGGTATCTTGGAAGGTGCAGCGTGTTGCGCTTCGATCAAGGCCTTCTCCAATTTCGCGCCCAATACTGCTACCACCACTCCATCCCCAAGGATAGTGGCAGGCGCCTCTCGTTCCTCCTCAGTCGACATATACCGGGATAAAGCATCAGCCTTAACATTCTTTGAACCCGGCACATAAGTCACGGTAAAATGGAACCGCGCAAAAAATAGAGCCCATCTGGCCTGCCGTGCATTTAATCTCTTCGCCGACCCAAGATAAACCAAATTCTTGTGGTCAGTAAATACCTGGACTGGCCTTCTGGCCCCCTCCAGGAAATGACGCCAATGTTCGAACGCTAGTTTTATTGCCAGTAGTTCCCTATCTCCGATGTCATAATTCCGTTCAGAGGCAGAGAATTTCTTAGAAAAGAAGGCACAGGGATGCGTGCCCTCCTCGAACTCCTGAGAAAGTACTGCTCCCACCCCCACCGAGGAGGCATCCACCTCCACTCGGAAGGCCAACCTCTCATCCGGCTGTCTCAAAATGGGAGCGGACGAGAATCGCTTCTTCAGTTCTTCAAACGCAGCTAGCACCTCTGGCGACCACTTAGCACAGTCAGTCCCCTTCTTAGTCAAGTCCGAGATAGGTTTCACAACCTCAGAAAATCCCTTGATAAACTGGCGATAATAGTTGGAGAACCCCAAGAACCGTTGGACCGCCTTTAGGTTCTCGGGTCGCGGCCACTCCAAGACTGCCCTGACCTTCTCAGGGTCCATCTCGAATCCCTTTTCCGATAGGATATAGCCAAGGAAACATAATTTATTGACCGCGAACACACATTTCTCCAGCTTAGCACTTAATTGGTTAACCCTCAGGAGATCTAAAACCTCTCTCACTTTCTCCCAATGAGTCTCCAAATCCGGGGTGTAAATGAGTATATCGTCCAGATAGACCACAACCCCCCTCCCTATGACGGCACTTAGTACATCATTAATAAAATTCTGAAAAAAAGCAGGCGCATTGGTTAGACCGAAAGGCATCACAAGATTCTCAAAGTGTCCTAGGGGTGTGTTAAACGCTGTTTTCCACTTATCCCCCTTCTTGATTCTCAGCAAGTTATACGCCCCACGTAAATCTATTTTACTAAACCAGCGGGCTCCCGTAATCTGGCTGAATAGATCCGAGATCAACGGAATGGGATAGGGATTCCGCACCGTGATTTTGTTAATCTCCCTAAAATCCAAACAAGGGCGCAACCCTCCATCTTTCTTCTTTACAAAGAAAAACACCACTGCTACTGGGGACTTAGATGGGCGAATATGCCCCACCTCTAGACTCCCCTCAATATACTCCTTGAGCGCCTCCCTCTCCGGAATAGTGAGATTGTACAACCTTGTCTTGGGTAGCACTGCATTTGGTATAAATTTAATCGAGCAATCATAGGTGCGATGTGGTGGTAATGTCTTGGCTGCCCTTTCCTCAAAGACCTCCCTGAACTCACATATTTCTTGAGGCAAATTGTCTATAGACAAAGACATAACGGATATGGGCAGACATCGACCATTACACCCCTGCCCCCAAGAAACTACTGACTCGGTCTCCCAATTGATAATAGGGTTATGCTGCTTCAGCCAGGGCCACCCCAACACTACTTGTGCTGGTAACTTAGACAACAAAAACAAGTCAATCTCTTCCCTGTGGCCACCCACAATAAACTCCAGACCCTCCACCTGTTTGGAGATGACAGCTTGCTGTAGAGGGGTCTTATCAATAGCCCACACCGGTATCTGAGACTTCAAGACCAAAGGACTCACCCTTAATTGCTCACAAAACTCTGAGTCAATAAGGTTGACTGCCGAACCACAATCAACCAAAATCCGGCACTTCTGCCCATTTACCCATCCTTCAAGGGTCAACCCAGCAGTCTGAGTACAGGAAATATGCACACCTCCCTCCTTAGTAGGTTTTCTCCCTTTACCCTCAATAGACCTGGGGTTATTACTCTCCTTGGCGAACCATTCTCTGGAGGGGCATACCCTTGCTACATGTCCCATCCCTCCACACACAAAACAGCGTACTGTGCGGGACCCTTCACTCTTGGGTCTAGCACTTCGCACAGTGGCCCCAATCTGCATGGGTTGGTCCCCCGGGTCCTCTCTAAAAACAGAGAATTGAGGAGGGCTAAGCCCCCCAGGACTCTTGTCTCCACGCTCCCGGAGGCGCCGTCCAACTCTAATTGCCAGCTGCATGGCCTCATCTAGATCTCCCGGAACAGGGTGAGAAACTAGATGGTCTTTAACCTGGTCCGAGAGCCCTGTCTCAAACTGACTAAGTAGAGCGGGGTCATTCCAGTGTACTTCTGCTGCCCACCTACGAAACTCTGTGCAATATTTCTCTATAGCGTGATCCCCTTGCACCACACGTCGTAGGTTATACTCAGCCGTGCGTACCCTGTCTGGGTCGTCATACAGTAACCCCATTGTGGAGAAAAACGCCTCTACAGTTAGTAAGCAAGCTGAGTCGGCTGGTAACGAATGTGCCCAGATGAGGGGATCATCTCTCAATAAAGTAATAATAATCCCAACTCTCTGTACCTCAGAACCGGAGGAAAACGGCCGGAAATACAAAAGACAGTCCTTTTGAAATCGGAAAAAATCTGACCTCTTACCTCGGAAGGGTTCAGGTAAGCTGACTTTTGGCTCCAGAGGCCGACCCACAGGGGCGCTACTCACCTGCCTCTGTATGCCCTCCACCTGAGAGGCTGTGTGTTGAGCCAACTGCTGTAACTGAGATACGCTAGAAGCTTGGATGGCATCCACTCATAGCTTGATCCCCTCCATCTCAGTGGAAATCTGCTGCACCGCCTGGTACAACTGTTTCAGGTCCGTCATAATGCAAACGAACCTTTTTTTTTTTTTTTTACCGGCTGAGTGTACTGTTATGTCAGTCCAGGTAGCTGCAACGGGGCTAAGGAATAGCAGTAGGGAATCTCGCCCTGCACTACTCCCACTAGCTACCCACGGGTGTGGGTCGGCTGTACTCAGGCTAAGCCTGACCCCGACAGCTCCTCTCTCACTGATACCGTAGGCCTAGAGGGAAGTGGGAGAAGGAATGCCCTATAAGATCTCTAGGGACTGGAGACTAAAGGGGGTCACCCCTAACGAACAAGTGAAGCTGCTACTGACAGGGACTGACAAGGGTGTGCGCTGACTAACAACACAAGCAGCACACAGGAAAAATGTGGGAAAGGATTCCCCCAAACCAATATGGGAAGGAACCTTACACTAGGAAACAAACACAGGGAAACTGAGTAGAAATCAAAGGATAAGGCAATTCACTCACACAGTCAATTATACACAGAGGGAGGATTGGTGAACACAGAAGGGAAAACACACAAACCAACTCGTTCACCCAAACCTCCCAAAAACCAACCACGGAACTTCCTCTATCCAAGATAACCACCTACTCCTCCTGCTAAGGCCTAGCTCTGTAAAAGCGACACTCAGCACAGAACCATGGGAGGCATGGGTTTAAATACAGAGTAGAGACCACTCCTCCCAGGTGCAAATGGGAGGACAGACTAATCAACCAGGAAATAAAGCTGCCTACCAGCAGTGCGCGCGTGCAAGTCAGAAGGTGTGCACCAATACCCACGACAGGACAACCCCGCAGCGCCAGGATGCCACCCCAGACACTGCGCAGCCAAAAACTCCCCAGGTAAGAAAAATAGAAAGTAATGAACCTAAATACTCCTAACACCACGCGGCAAACACAGTAAAAATTTGTATCCCCTCCCACCTTCCCTGGCGCATTTTTTGCACCAATAACTGTGAAGGGGAGGTGGGACAGGAACCACGACAACGTAGGCATTGAAAAAAATTTGAAAAAATCCATTGGTTGCCGAAAACGTGTGACCTCGGATTTATAAGAATAGTGGCCGCCATCTTTGTCACATTTGCGGTGAGAGACGGAGAGAGAGAGCTTCTGAGGGCTAGAGAGGGATTAGCTTCTAGTAGGCAGGGAAAAACTGAAGAAAAACAACAGCTCTTTTCAGTGCTATACTGCAGGGAGAGGAGTCGAGCTTTCCTCTCAATAGTAACAGAGTGTGTATGTAAGGGCAGCAAAGCTGAGAAACAGAGGCCTGAAGCAAATGAGCAAGAGGGTGCCCTATCTTAGAGACACAGAAATAAAGAACCAACCACAGCCAACCAATTGTCATTTGTGTGTATCACGCTGATGTAAGAGAAGATAAGATTTTTTCCTCTCCCCTACCAGAACAAAGGACGAGATTTTTTACTTATACCGGGGGCCAAGGTTTGCAAAAATCCAGTATTGTTTGCTCTCCATGATGTGAACTATGCCTTTATCTCTTGAAAAGCAACCCAACATGAAGTCACTGACTTCAAGTCAGCCATGTGTGCCAGTGTCTTACTTGGCCTGACTTCTAATGAGCTTCTAACCAGCAGAGTTGGGGGGAATCAGGGTGGATTGAGCCTAGTAGGAGCAGAATTGTGCACCGCTCATGGTGGAGGAGTATGAGGAGGAGGAGGAATTATAGAGGGTGAGCACACACATGAAACTTCATGTCGGGGTGCTTAACACTGGTGGACAAGTAAATGATGGGTCTATCCATTGGCTTTTCATTTTTATGAAAGTCAGCTGGTCAGCACTGTCAGCTGACAGCCGGCTGTGCTTATCCGTGATGATGCGACCAGCTGCGCTGAAGAACTTTTCCAATAGCACGCTGGCGGCAGGGCAGGAAAGGACCTCCAAGGCATCTAGCGCAAGTTCCAGCCACAAATCCAACTTGTAGAACCACTAAGTGTAGGGTGCAGAGGGATCAGAGAGGACAGGGCTGTGGTCGGCCAGGTACTCCCGGTGTCCCTCCTGGTGACACTAGGCCCCTCAATGGCAGTAGTTTAGCCAGGGGATGCCGCTAGCCTCCTGTGTGACAATGAGATCATCTGCCACTTTGTCATCCTCCTCTTCCTCCATCAATATATGCTGTGAAGTGGACAGGAGTGTGCACTGACTATCCTGCTGGAATGGTTCTGCTCCTATGCCCAACTCCTCAGCGTACAATGCGTTATCCCTGATGGTGATGAGGGATTCTTGCATCACACACAGGACTGTGATTGTTATACTCACTAATGTGTCGTCACAGCTGACCCTCTTCATGGACTCCTCAAAGACACGCAAGATCTCTGCCAACATGGGCGAGTAGTTTTGCGCAAGTGGCTAGTACACTGAAAATCTTTTGCCTTGCTGCCTCTGGACATGCCTCTGCCTCTAGCTACCTTTTTTGCTGCTGCGCTTGCCTCCACATCTACACTGCTTTCCCCCTAGACCTCACCCCTGTCCATGCCTCTGCCTTTAGCCACCTTTTTTCCTGCTTAGCTTACCTCCACATCTACACTGCTTTCCCCACTAGACATCACACCTGTCCATGGCCTCGCCGTCCACCAACTTATCTTCCAATTGCTCACTCTCCTCTTACTGCAAATCGCACATAACCACAGCTTGCCCTGATGGCAACAGTGTCTTGTCATCATCACTGAGGCCGAGAAACGCTGGTTGCGGGTCCACAACCACAAAATTGGTAGGAAATGGCTGATGCTCCAGTATTTGGGCATCAGGACACACAAAGTTGTCTGGTAGCTCCTGCGATTCGGGAAGTGGTTCAACAGAGGGAGAGACAGTAAAAGGACCTGAAAATAGATCCTGGGAGGGGGCAAGGGTAGGATGACTCGTTAGGAAGACTGGGCATGTTGGGAGGAAGGAGGGGCAGACTCTTGGGTATAAACACGACTGCAGGTAGTGGCTGACTGGCTGGTGGAAAAGCAGCTGGAAGCATTATCCGCTAGCCATTGTAGCACCTGTTCCTGGTGTTTGGGCCTGGTCTGCGTTGTACCCTGCACCCTGCTTAACGCAGCTATCATATCAGGAATTGTGATGAGCGCATGTTTCTTTCGGTTTAAAGTTATGTTTCTGCCCATATTAATGTAGAGGAAAGAAGTTTTCAAATGATTTATCCACTTTCACAGAGGTTCTAGTGAGTTTGTAAAGTGTCCAGTGGAAAGGATGGGATAGGTTTTCTCATAAGTCTGCCACCCATGGGCACTCATGGTGCAGAAACTGAGGGAGCTGACTGATGAACCCTTGGGTTTTGGAGATGGAACTCCATCAAAGGTCTCTGCTGCTCACACACCCTACTCAACACATGGTATCTAGGGTTTCAGCGTGTGGTGACCTCGCACAACAGCTGGTGCTTCAGACAGATGTAGGCATTTCTGGAGTGTATTGAGGCTAGCAGCAGCTACTGTAGACTTGCCAAAGTGGGCGCACAAGCGCCGCACTTTAACCAGTAGTTCGTGTAAATTGGGGTTTGTTTTTAAAAACCGTTGCACCAATAAGTTGAAAATGTGGGCCAGGCATGGACTGTGTTGGAGGCTGGCAAGCTCCAGAGCCACTACCAGGTTACGGCCATTATCACACACGAAAAAATGCCCGGGCCCAGGTGCAGCAGTGGAAACCACATTGCCATATCATCCAGGATGGCATCCCTCACCTCGGAAGCGGTGTGCTGTCTGTCCCCCAAGCTGATGAGCTTCAGCACGGCCTGCTGATGTCTCCCCACGCCAGTGTTGCAACGTTTCCAGCTCGTAGCTGGGGTCAATTTAATGGCGGAATATTCCTGGCAGGAGTGTTTCAGCACTCCTGCCAGGAATATTGGGCGGGGAGACAAGGCAGGCCACCACAGTTTGCGACCCAGTCCCAGCCTCAACTACATTCAGCCAGTGTGCCGTGATTGAGATGTAGCATCCCTGGCCGCATGCACTTGTCCACGTGTCGGTGGTCAAGTGGAACTTTGTGCAAAGCGCAGAACTTAGGGACCGCTTGATGTTACGGGACACATGCTGGTGCAAGGCTCAACTCACCCTAAGGGCCAAAATCACTGCTGGTAGGGGTCACACGATGGCTCAGTGGTTAGCACTGCAGAGCTGAAGTCCTGGTGTTCAAATCCTGCCAAGGGCAAAAATCCATCTGCAAGGAGCTTGTATGTTCTCCCTGTGTTTGCATGGATTTTCTTCCCATATTCCAAAAAAGACGTACTGATAGGGAAAAATGTACATTGTGATCCCTATATGGGGCTCACAATCTACATTAAAAAAAGAAAATACTGCTGGTGATTTTTTTCAGTTCCAAAGGACTCTGTGTTTAGATTCGGCTCAATCACAGCTCCAGAACATGTCTTGGAAGACAAGGTTTTCTTTAGGGGTTCCCTCTCAGCAGGATTAAGCTTGGTTAAATCTGGTAGCGAAAGGGAAAGTGGTTTCTGATCTACATCTACATAGTCCAGTGTTGTTTGGACCATTAACACCTGATCAGAACCCTGTAGAGGTAATGTAGAGTCCGATATTAGAGGACCATTACCGGTAGTAGTGGTTGCAGCCAATTCTCCACCTTTGCGGTCCTCTAAATAAAAGTTACCCCCAAGACTTGATGCCAAAATGTTATCAATTTCCCAATCGAAATCAAGGTCAATGTCTGGTTCCTCACTCCAATCCACTGCATCAATCCCACACAAGAGTGATGGTTCTGGAACCACCGTTTTAGGGGCTAACAATTTAAAAGGGGCTAACACTCTACTGGTGCAAGGCTCAACTCACCCAAAGGGCAAAAAACTCTGCTGGTGCAAGGCTGAACTAAGTTAAAAGGCCTAAAACTCTGCTGGTAAAAGGCAGAAGTCACCTAAAAGGCCTCAATCTCTGCTGGTAGCTCAGCTTAAGGGCCTCTAACTTAATTTGGAAGGGCTCACGTTAAGGGCCAGAAAAGTGAATTTTTGAAGGTCTTACCACATCTCACACACACACACACACACACACACACACACACACACACACACACACACTGACAGTTAAGGGTGGGTACTATTGGATTTCCCATTGCCTATTCCATCTGTGGTTATCATGAGCAACGTGATTTAAAGGGGTGCTTAGTAATGTTTCTTTAGCGTAAAATTTGGGTTTCTGTCCATCCAATTGGGGAGGAAAGAAGGTTTCCAGGTATTTTCCCACTTTGATAGTTTTTTTTGAGTGTGGAAAGTGTATAGTTGATATGCTGTGATGGTGGGGTAAAATTGTGACTTGGGCTTGTTAGATGCCCCCAGGCATGCTTCCCCTGCTGTCCCAGTTGCATTCCAGAGGTGTTGGCATCATTTGCTGAGGTGTCATAGTGGACTTGGTGACCCTCCTGAGTTGAATTGTGGGTTCCCCTGAAACGAACGTTTTTCCCCATAGACTATAATGGGGTTCGATATTGGTTCGAATAGTTGAATATTGAGGGGCTATTCAACACGAATAACAAATATTGAATATTTCACTGTTCGCTCATCTCTATTCTATATTAAAAATAGTAAACAGTTAGAACAACACAAAAACTTGATGTGAGTTTAAATACTGATCCAGTAATGTTCAATATTCTAAAGCTGCAACATAGCTACATAAACAAATATTTAAAAAAAACTGATGAAATAGATTAAAAAGGGGCTTAAACCAGTTCAAAGACACATAACACAAATCAATCAGTATAAATTGATAACTTTACCAATAAATTGCCAATACTGACAAAACACAATACCAAATTATAAATATACTTAAGTACCAAAACACATTCTGGTCCTGTCCCTACAGCAAGTACTGGTATAGCCAAACAGTCCAGACAAAACATCAGGATATAAGCTGTAGTATGAAAAGGTTTTACTGGCATACTTGAAGGCAGGGTTGGACTGGCCCACTGGGGAACCGGTGAATTCCCTGGTGGGCCCTGATCCCCGACTGTTAAGTCCTCATTTTACTAATGCAGATACATTGGTCGGGGCCCCCATTAGCTGATGCTGAAGCTGTACATAATGTCCTCCTGATATATAGGGAAAGTACATATCAGAGGACACCACGAGCAGCTTCAGAATGAGCTATAATGGCTGCTTGTAATCCTCTCACTGACCTGCTGCAGCTATAGCTGCTTTCCTGTGAGGACCTGCTGTGCTGCCCGGACTTCCTCCCTCCCCCTCCTCCTCACAGTGAGTCGTCTCTCACATCGGAGCGTGTGGGGAAGACTGGAAACAGTCTGCTGTGATGGTTCACTCTTCTGGAAAATGTGAGTATATTATTTTGGTAAAATCTGTCTATTTAATATGTATATATGTGTACATTTGTTTAAAGTTTGTGTCTTGTATATTGTGTGAGTACTGCATGTTTGTATACAGGTATGTATATACAATATGCTATAATAATGTGTAGGTGTGAGTGGTATATGTATAAGGCCTGGTTCACATCTGCATTTGGTAATCCATTCGGGGAGTCTGCTTGGGCCCCCCCCCCCGAATGAACTACGAAAGCATTAGCAAGCGGTGTGCAGTGAAAGCACAAGAACCCCATAGATTATAATGGAGTCCATGTGCTTTCCGCGCGGTCTCTGTACGGAACATGCGGACAGGAAAGTAGATCATTAAGTACTTTTCTGTCCGCATGTTCCGTATGGACACCGCGCATTAAGTACACGGACTCCTTTATAATCTATGGGGTCAGTGTGCTTTCACTGAACACCGCTTGCTAATGCGTTCAGTAGTCTGTTCAAGGGGTCACCATGCGGACTCCCCAAATGTATTACTGAACGCAGATGTGAACCAGGCCTAAGTGTGTTGGTATATAGTGTGTGTAATCCCATCCACACATTGCAGAAAAATACACGCAGTGGACACACTGCAATTTCCAAAACTGTTGTGGTTCTGGAAATCGCAGCATGTCATTTATACCTACAGACACATTGGCGGTGTCCTTATAGGTATAAAAGATGCAGCAAAGTCCTCAGAGGAAACCTCTGCAGAGTTTCTGCAATAAGCGCTGTGGGAAAAACTGATGTGTTGCCGCCGGGGTTTTTCCACAGCATTACACAGTATATATATATATATATATATATATATATACTAGCTGGTACCCGCGACTTCGTCTGCGGTGATTGTAGAAGTGGGTATATACAGGCGTGGGTAAGGTTTTCGTAGTGTGTATAAGTTTCTCTGCTCGCAGAGCCATATGAGGTCTTAATTTTTCCTGGGACAAATTTTTCTTCATGATGCCGCCATTATTTATTCTATATAATGTACTGGGAAGCAGGGAAAAAATTCTGAATGGGGTGGATTTGAAGTAAAAATGTAGTTCTGCGACTTTCTTACGGGCTTTGGTTTTACGGCGTTCACTGTGCAACCAAAATGACATGTCCCCTGTATTCTGTGTTTCATTACGATGCTGGGGATACCAAATTTCTATGGTTTTATTTACATTTTGACCCCTTAAAAAAAGGTAAAACTGTGTTAAAAAAATTTTTTTTTGAAAAGTCGCCATATTCCGACAGCCGTAACTTTTTTATACGTGCGTGTACGGGGATGTATAGGGCGTCTTTTTTTGCGGGACCGGGTGTACTTTGTAGTTCTACCATTTTCGGGAAATGTTATTGCTTTGATCACTTTTTATTCAAATTTTTATATGAATCAAAACAGTGAAAAAACGGCGGTTTGGCACTTTTGACCATTTTTCCCGCTACGGCGTTTACCGAACAGGAAAAATATTTGTATAGCTTTGTAGAGCGGGCGATTTCGGACGCGGGGATACCTATTATGTATGTGTTTCACAGTTTTTAACTACTTTTATATGTGTTCTAGGGAAAGAGGGGTGATTTGAATTTTTAATCCTTTTTATTTGTTTTTATTTTTTTTTTTACTTTTTTTTAAACTTTTTTTTTTTGCATTTATTAGACCTCCTAGGGGTATTGACATGGGTGGGCGGTGTCGCGGATTGTCAGAGCGGTGGGGGTCGGCAAACATGGCTGCTCCAGAGCGTTAAAGAGAGCCTCCTGGAGTATCGTTAAGGGGAGGGGCAAAGTGTTAAAGTATATGTATATGTGATTGTGTGGGGTTAGGGGCGAGGCTGTAGAGGGCAATATGAATTTTGTGGCTTGCTATGGTCCAAAGTGTGTGAGATTGCAGAGATGGTGGTGTGAATTTGGGTTTTGTGGGGGTCCTGGCACAAGCGTATGTGCGCTATTGTGACAAAAAGTAGCCTATTGCGCAATCGGGTGTATTAACTATGTTTGTGGAAACTTTCAGCCAAATCGGTCGAGCGGGTTTTGCGTGATTGAGGAACAAACATCCGAACATGCAAACATCCAAACTCACAAACTTTCACATTTATAATATTAATAGGATATATATACTGATCAGGATGAGCGCACAGGTGCACAGCTGATTACCAGACAGATGTCTGATTATTGTGCTGTGACTGTAACGAGCGGCACCTGTGTGCTCATCACATGACCATGGACCGTAAATCACATGACCATGGTCAGAGTTTTATCCTCTAGAACAGAATGAATGACAGCAAGCCGAAATCTAGAAAACTGTGAGGAACTGATACAGAAAGTATATTGGAAAATTGTATATCTTTTTATTGTACATTTATTTGTCAATATTGGTCTGAAAGTGGCCAACCCCTTTAAGTTAGTTTCTCAGCCAAGAAGGGTTTTGTTTTGTTTATTCCGTGGCTTTGCAAAAGCAGTGTATGCGTTACATGTGAATAAAGCCTGAACTGGTGTTCAATCCAGTGTCTGTGTCCCTGTTTCCTGCACTGCTACAATACACACTGTATAGCACCTGATTCTAACTACAAAAAAAAGAGAGCAGCCAGCTAAGTGGGGAAGGGAGAGGCTCTGCATAGAGGAAAGGGATGGATGGAGGGAGGGAGGGAGGGAGCGTAACAGTAACAGTGGAGGGTGGTGGAGGATGGAGGGTAGCAGTGGAGGATGGGCAGAGCAAGATCAACTGTGGAAAAAGGAGGATTGAGAGTGGCACAGGTGATGTAGGTAAGTATATAGAGTCGCAGTCACAGTAAATAGCACTCAGGGCAGCAATGACCTTTATCTTTACACTGCTCTGCATGGCTCAAATTCAGTCCGTGGAGTCTCATCTTCCTCTTGTTTGGTGACAGCTGGACACATATTGGGCAGCGATCTCCACAGTGGTCTCTTCTTCTCCCAGTAGGATGTAGCGTTTCGTCTTCTCGTCTGCAGATATGAAGTCTGGGATGTGGGCAGAGAGTCTTTGGTAGTAGACGGCCCTCACAGCTGAGTATTTGGTGCAGTGTAGCAGGAAATGGGCCTCGTCTTCTAGGGCCCCCTGGTCACAGTGCTGGCACCGTCTGTTCTCCCATGGCTTGTACGTCTGCCTGTGTCACCCCGTCTCCATCTCCAGGTTGTGGGCGCTCAGTCTGTACCAGCTCAGGGTCTGTCTGTGTTTGGGGTGGCGTATCCTCTCCAGGTAGGTGGCTATGGTGTAGTCCCTTTACAGTGACTGGTACACAGTGAGTTTCTTGGAGTTATTTATTGCGCTTCTCCATCCTCGATGTACCGCTCTTTGTCTCTCTCAATGACTCCTTTTATTTGAGCCTTGTTCAGGGCATGTTGGGGGTTTTGGCTTGGCAAATGGCTGATGCTTGGTTGGGGGGTATCAGGGCAACATGGCCTGCAGGGCAGTTTTTCTCGGGGCTCTGTGGCTCAGCCAGGCTTGGTGGTGGTAAGAGCCAGGACTGCTGCCCTGTATGTGTGTCCAGAATGATAGCGCCCTCTTCTGCATGGTGAGCCATAGGGGGAGTCTGCCTAGCTCTGCCCTGCAGGCCATGTTGGAGGTGCTGCAATGGACATGGAACAGGTACTTGCAGAACTTCAGGTGGAAGGTCTCTGTTGGGCTGGAATCCCACTTTGATTGGTCTTGGTAGGTGGCTGGGCCCCAAACCTCACTGCCATAGAGAAGGATCGGAGCGATGACTGCGTCAAATATCTTCAGCCAGACCCTCACCGGTGGTTTGAGGTGGTACACTTGTCTTCTGATGGAGTAGAAGGTTCTGCAGGATTTTCCTTTCAGGGTTTCTATTGCTGCTTTAAAGCTTCCTGATTGGCTGAGCTCCAGCCCCAGGTAGGTGTAGCTGTTGGTTTTCTCCAGTGTGGAGCTGTTCAGTGTGAATTGTGGGGTGGGGGCTTTGTTGTGGCCCTTCTTCTGAAATACCATGACTTTGGTCTTCTTCTGGTTGATGGGTAGAGCCCATGTGGTACTGAATTTTTCCAGAACTGACAGGATTTCTTGGAGGTCTTTCTCGGTGGGGGACAGGAGTAGGAGGTCGTCGGCGTATAGCAGGAACTTCACCTCCCGATTGTTCAGAGTGAGGCCTGGGGTTTGTAAGGCCTCTAGGGCTGTAGCCAGTTCATTGATGTAGATGTTGAAGAGCGTTGGGCTCAGGCTACAGCCTTGTCTGACCCCTCTGGCCTGTTGGAAGTATGCTGTCCTTTTCCCATTTACCTTCACACTGCACTGGTGTAGGAGCTCTTCATGACGTCATACGTTCTTCCTCCTATTCCACTCGCTAGGAGTTTTAGGAGCAGGCCTGGGTGCCATACTGAATCAAACGCCTTCTTAAAGTCCACGAAGCAGGCGAATATCTTGCCTCTTCTGGAGTTGTGGACGTGGGTCTTGATGAGGTTGTGCAGGGTGTAGATATGGTCTGTGGTGCGGTGGTTTGGCATGAACTCTGCTTGGCTCTTGCTGAGGACCTCATGTTGTGTGAGGAAGGTGAGGATTCTGTTATTGATGATGATGTTGAACAGTTTCCCCAGTGTGCTGCTGACGCAGATCCCTCTGTAGTTGTTGGGGTCGTATTGGTCTCCATTCTTATAGTTGGGAGTTATAAGGCCTTTGTTCCAGTCTTGGGGGAAGTGTCCAGCATTGAGGACAAAGGTGAATAGTTTTGCCAGTGCCGTGTGTATTGCTGGAGGGCTGTATTTGATCATCTCTGGTAGGATGCTGTCAGGGCCACTGGCCTTTTTGCCATTCAGCAGTGCAATTCTTTCCTGTATATCTTTTATGGTGATTGGTGAGTCCAGAGGGTTCTGGAAGTCTTTGATGACTTTCTCCATATCCCTCAGTTTGGTGATTATCTATTGCTGTTCTGGGGTTAGGTCTTCTTCTGGGATGTTTTGTAGAGACCTCTGAAGTAGTTGAGCCAGATATTGCCATTTTGGATGTGGAGGGAGTTTTTCTTGGGCTTTGTGCCCATATGGTGCCAGGTCTCCCAGAATGAGCTGTCCTGGAGGGAGTCCTCGAGTTGCTCTATTTTGTGGGAGAGGCACCTCTGTTTCTTCTCTCTGAGGATGCCTTTGTATTGCTTGCATAATCGTTGTAGGCTTCCCTTGTCTCTCTGTTGTTCGGGTCTCTGTGTTTCTGGTTGGAGACTGCCCTTAGAGAATGGCGTAGAGCCTTGCAGTCGCTGTCAAACCATTTGTGAGACTGTTTGTTAGTCGGTCTCTTGAGCTTTGTCCGTTTCAGGCCTGCTAGTTCTGCTGTTGTGTACAGGATGTTATTGAAGTCCTTCACTACTTGGGTGACCCCTTGTTGGTCTGGCTGGTAGGAGCTCATATAGAAGTTTGTGAGCAGTTCCTTGATTTCTGGTCGGTTAGCCGCATTGGTGTATTCGGTGGCCCGGTGACTGGCACATTTAAAGGATGGTGGCAGGTTGTAGAGACCAATCTGGTGGGGCTGCTGTGTGAGTTGCTTGTCAGTGGATTTCATGTACAGCAGGATCTGGTTGTGGTCTGACAGGTGTGTCTCGGGGGTGACTATGAGAGCATCTATGTCTGCTGGGTCTGCATCTGTGATGACATAGTCCACCATGCTGATGCCCACGTGGGAGTTTAATATGAAGCGTCCCTGAGAGTCCCCTCTGGTACGCCCGTTCATTATGTACAGTCCCAAACTCCGGCACAGGTTCAGGGGTCTCACGCTCTTGTTGATGACTATATCATAGCTATTTCTTCTTGTCTGTGCAGACTCCAAGTGGTGGACCTCGCCTACCAGGATGTGCAGGTTTGCATCAGAGGACAGGAAGTCTTTCTCTGTGCCAGTCCTGGCGTTTAGGTCGCCGCAGATCAGCGTTGAGGATGGAGTTGCTTATTTTTATCCACATGTGGTTGTCACCGCGTTTGATGGCTTTCACATGTTCTTTAAGCTCTTCCTTGAACCATATTAGTATGCCTCCTGAGTGTCTAGTTTGGTGGTCTTGCTTTTCCAGGCAGCAACAGAGAATTCCTTGTAGCCCATGGGTGTTAGGATTCATCTTCTGCCCGGGTCCATGTCTCTAAGAGGATTTGGATGTTGATATTTTGTAGTCTGTCTATAAAGTCTGGATCATTTGGTTTGGATCCAAAGGCTGAGGCGTTCAGCCCTTGGATATTCCAGCTACTGATAGTCAGTGGTGTCATCTTTGGTGGGTATACCTTGTAATGAGCTGTCCTGCAGAGGACGGGCTGGGTTCCTGACTGTCTCTCCTGTAATATATCATAAAATAGGGAGACTATGAGTGAAGTCTGCAGACAGATATAAAGATCTGCATAGGAGCTGCAGACATCACACAGTAGAAATGTTTTAATAAACTGCATTTCCAGAGTTGCTTTATTGGATATAAATTGATGCATTAAAACAAAAGATTGGTTGTAATTTTAAGTTTAAATGCACTGCTGAAATAGCAAGTTCCTAATATGCCATTAACATTACAGGTTATCAGCTCTTGTTTCAGTTATTATAGCTGTGCAGATGATGTTAACATAGTACTTGTCTGAGAAACAGGTTTATGAAGTTAGTAAAGTGTCCAAATATATGCATAAAAACAATTGAAATAAATATGCAAATTAGGTCTCATTGGTGCAAAATTAGAATTTGCTCATAGATCAATGTTTGGTTTTTCTGAAATCTAATAGCATAATCTGGAAATGTAGGTGAGAATACTGCCATCCAAAAGGAAGTAGAACCCATCCGTGGTCAGATGTTTTGAGGTTATTGCCTCTCATCAGTGCGATGCAGGGTACCAGCTGACCGGGTGAGAGGTCCTTGATGTGGGTCAGAAGTGGTATTATGTCTCATTAAGAAGACAAGGCCACTGTAAGGTATACATGACCTGCTAATAATTCTGAATAAATCCTCTTTAGTACAAAATGAGAATTTTCTCCACGTCTGACCTAAAGAAAACATGCAAATGAAGTAAAAACTCAGTGATTATCTACACTTTATAACACCAACAAAGTTGGTATCTGGTATCTGGTTGGTATTTGGAGTCATCATAATCAGTCTAAGGGCACGATAAGAAAGTACAGTACATACTGTAAATACATACTGTCCTTGATGCCAAAATAATCAAAACTGCTAACCTCTCCTCACTGTCTCATTTGTAATGTAAACCATGATTTAGTGTCGTCTATCTGTAAATTATATGTAAATGCATTTATACTGTATGGCAATAATACTTGAATCATTTCTGTGTTCTGCACCATTTACATCCCATGACAACTAAATATGCTCATTATATATATATATATATATATATGTATATATATATATATATATATATATATATATATATATATATATATAATGAGCATATTTAGTTGTCATGGGATGTAAATGGTGCAGAACACAGAAATGATTCAAGTATTATTGCCATACAGTATATATATATATATATATATATATATATATATATATTGCTTAGCAATGGATAGAGATTATATACTTGATAGCATTCCCTTGGCTTTGTAAACTTGCTGGCAACTGTAGACAGAAATGTCGAGCCCAATATTTTGAGCCCATTCCCCGGTTTACCTATAGTCATGAGTTTATGTAACTCATAATATATGGAAATCTGCTCTACAACATCTTAGGCTGGTTATCGTTCCAGTGAGGTCCTGCAAGTAACTAGATCCTAAGACAATTAACTTAAAAGTACTACTATTAATAACATTACTATACAACATGCCAGTAGCATACAGCTGAAGACAGAGCAATAACGCCAAGGTCTCGGCTAGGAGCAACAAACTGCTTTGATAGAGTGTGCTGAAGTTTGCAAACATCTTTCTGAAAATGTTCTCCACAATAATAGCGACAGTGTCAGTATGACAGCAAAAAAATTTCTATAGCAGTCACCGCCACTGCTGCAGAATATCCAACAGTGATGATTTCAGGACTCCCATTAACAATCATAGACCCCTACTAACAGCAAGTTACAAAAATATACAGGACCATGTGGATGATGGTTGAATAAGCATGTCATGAGGAGGCTAAGGCCCCACGTAGCGTCCTGCAACAAAAAAAAAAAACAAAAAAAAAAAAAAACCTCTGCAAATTTTTTGTGAAAAGAGCTGTGGGAAAAACTGCAGCGGCAACGATATGCAGTTTTTCCCACAGCGCTTTTCACAGAAAGTTTACAGAGGTTTCCTCTGAAGACTTTCTGCTTCAATTATACCTATAGGGAAACTGCCAGCATTTCTGTAGCTACAACTGACATGCAGCCATTTCCAAAACTGCGATGGTGCTATAAATCACAGTGTGTGCGCTGCATGTATTTTATCGCAAAGTGGGGAAGGAATTTGTTACAATGCCACCTACTTTGTTGTGACTTTTAATCTTTCTGATATAAGAATTGTATGCACAGAGGAAGTTACAGGATTAAATCAGACCCCTTGCAACCTCAGATTTTTTTTTTATATGGCCAGCAATATAAGCGGGCATACATGGCACTGTGGTTCACTCTGTAAAATGTCTTGAAGCTTGCTCTCCTATCTGTACTAGAAAACAAGCTTGCATATGCCTGATGTAGCCGCAACAGTGCTATTGAGTTCACAGGGACAAATACTGGGATTGTGTTAGAAGATCAGGCAGCACTCATATCTGGGGGTAAGATAATGGGTACAGTCAGTGCAGTCTAACCCAGCAAGACATCATCAGCAAGTGCTCTCAGTACAGTAGTGCTAGGAATGATAAGAGGAGTCAGTCACCGTCATAGTACTACTGCATTGAAAAAATATTCGAAGATGACCAGCAACTTAAAGAGCACTAAGCACTGTATGTGGGTGCTAAGGAGACACTTTATGTATGGGGTACTATTACCATAAGGAAGGCTAAAGTGGTACTATTACTAGATAAGGACTGTAAGATGGTATGGTGACTATTCCATGGTAATAAATGTGCAGCACACAAAAGGGGCACTGTTCCTGTGAGGAGGGCAGCATTACTGAATGGGGCTACTTTTATTGTATTGATGCCACTTGGGGAGCATTGTTACGGTATGCGGCAAAAATCCAAGCACTATTACTTTCTAGGGCACAAAGAAACACATTATTGAGTGTTGTTCTAGGGCAATAATCTATTTTCTATAAATTTTTGAGGGTAGCTAGAGGTATGGGGCAATACTAGGAATAGTGACGATAGAAGTAGCAGGATTGTATTGTTAAAAATTGATCATGAGAGGAAGTTTGTGTAAGAGTAGGAATAGGTGGGTAGGTTCAAAAGCAAGGAGCCAAAGATGTGTCTGTCAAGCAAACTCTCCAGAGCTGTAACTGAGAGAAATTGACACCGTAGTCTGCGTCAGATGGAAAAGATAAGGAAAAGTAAACAGTTCCATTCAGAAAAGGTGCCAGCCATAGAATGGCATGTATCAGGCAATATTACTGCATGGAGATTGCTCTTTTTGTACAGGTTTTTATGGAGCAACAATATGGTGGTATTATTCACTGACTGTAGTGGCAATATAGTGGCTCAGTAGTATGTGGCAATTGTGTATCTAAGTTATTTAGATGCTGTGAGCAGCAGACTGGTAGACAGAGGATGTCGATTAATCTTCAGTATATTGCACTGGGGATCAAGAGATCCCAGGTTCCAGTCTCCTTGTGATACAGGACAAAGAAGAAGAAAAAAAGTATACAAGAATATGTAAATTTATTAAGGATATGTAATGAAAAAATTACTTATTTAGTAAAAGTGGTAAAACATAAAACCAAAATAAATATGGCATCACTGTAATCATAATGATCCTCCAGAAAAAGTTGCCACATCATTTTTTAATACAGTGAACACCGTAAAAACAAAATGCAAAAATAATGATAGAACTGTTTTTTTTTCACACGGACATCCAATAACTTAATAAAAGCTAACTAAAACATTGAAAGTACCTTGAATTGGTGGCAACTGAAACTGCAATTCATCATGTAACGAATAAGCCCTTCAGATAGCTATGTCAACAGAGAAATAAAGTTATGAATTTTGGAAGGCGGAGATGGAAGAGATTACAAAAGTTGCCAAGCATCAATGCCTAAACTACTGTTTCATTAAAGGGTTAAGGATGCTGACTAGCTATAGTGTTAAAGCGTCAATGACTTTTCTGCTTTTCCACCTCAGCATTTTAAAATTCATAACTTTTTTTCCATTAACAAAACTGTACAGGTGTGTTATGAATTGTATTTTTACAATTATTTTGGAATAGTTTTTAGTGTTTATTAAAGGGTTAAAGTGTACTTCCAGTTATATACAACTTTTCTTAAATAAATGGTACAAGTGAAGGTAAGATACTTTATAATATATCTGTTATGGTGGAGATGCAAGGCCAAACAAAAGCAAAAGTAGGAAGTAACTGATAACAAAGAACAGTAGAACAAGCTATTTAAAATCAGCACAGAACTGCAAGCCGGACCCCCAGGCACTTTCACCAGCGCTAGCTGTAATGCCAGATGGACTTTGCAGATTCTGAGAGTCTGAATTGTCAGCAAACAGTAACTGTGCCGGTAATAAATACTCTGCAAACCAAAACCAAACCAGATTGGTTTGACTTACAGGAGAAAACAGGAGAAAAGTTGCACATAGAAGCCAAGGGTCAGCATGATGTAATCCAAAACACACACTATAAGGTGCTGAGCCAAACTAGGAAAATAAATTAGTCAGCAACCTGAGTCTGGAGGGAGGGGTCTTATATATGATTCCTCAACTGCTAATCGGACAAACACAGGAAACTTCTGAAACTGAAGAAGCTTCTCAGGTTGACACAGTAACCTTAAAGATATAGCAGCTGAATTGATAACCCTGACAATATCTTATTAAGGAGATCTGTTTCCGTCGCCACTTATTAAACTGTTCTCCTGCTCCTAATTTTCAACCCAACTGATTGTTTATATTATATCCCTCTCCATATTCAGACTCACACATAGAGCATGGAGATGGGAGTTTAATTCTTTTGTCAACTAATTAATTGATTGCATCATTCTGTGCACTGGTTGTGTTGTATCTACAACCTAGCAGTCTTAAAATAGCATAGTGTAAAAGTAGAAATTATTTGAGTGTCTTTTCTATCTCCCTACTGTCTTCATGGACCAATATGGAAAAATGTAGCTGAAAAAGTGGAGAAGAAAAGATTTTCATCAAATTTTCATATATTATCCTATACTATTCATTTATGAAAAGTGATTTATAACCGGAGGTACACTTTAAAGGTAGATGAGGAGATGTAATTATTTTGTCTGTGATTATATATATATATATATATATATATATATATATATATTTTTTTTTTTTTTTTCATTGTATTACACTTTATTAATTTTATTATAGATTTTTTTTTTTTTGTTTCACTGTGTGTGTGGTAAGTTGTTATTCTTTATTTAGCTACAACATGCTGGGAGATATACCAACCTCAGTTATATGAATTGGAGTAAAAGCTACTTACAGTATGTGACTTTCTCAGTACATGCTAACAAAATGTAGAGTAGTCAACAACCTTTAATAGATTCCTTGCTATTATACAAATGGTTTGTTTCCTGGTGCAGTGGATATTTATACATATTTTATACTAGAGTGATATTAAATTACTCCAACTGCATCTCAAAGCACGTCATTGAAGCCATGTATCCGAATACAAGCTGTAGCATGAAACAGGAGACTTTCAGTTATCAACTATGGAGTGAATGGCCTCTCATGCCAGACCAATTGATATTTTTATTAAATTATCAATATTGTAACAGAAGATACCATGGTGGAAATACAATTAACAGTATAGAGCAGGGGTGCCTAATACGTCGATCGCGATCTACCGATCGATTGCAATGGACGTATGGGTCGATCGCGGGATGCAGCCAGGCATCCCGGGTGTCTGCTTCTTCACAGCGCAGGCTGAGAGTTATCTCTGGACACTGGCAGGCTGGGGCTGCGGCAGCCCCGCCTGCCAGTGTCCGTAGATGACTCTCAGCCTGCGCTGTGAAGAAGCAGCACCCCGGCCCCCTCCATCCCTAAGAGCGGCCTGCAAGTGCTTGTTGCTCCAGAGATAACTCTCAGCCTGCGCTGTGAAGAAGCAGACAGCGGGGATGCCTGGGCAGCCACCTCACACGATCCACCGGACCACGCCCACATGCCCAGCCCAGCCCACAGACACGCCCCGCCCCGCCTACAGGCCCACCTTGGCCCCACCACAGGTCCGCCTCGGCCCCGCCCACAAGAAGTGAGTAGTCAATCTTAGGACTTGGTCATGTAAAGAAGTAGCTCACATGCTGACAAAGTGTGAGCACCCCTGGTATAGAGTATAGGCTAGGTTGAGATGTGTGCTTGCTTTATTTGCTCATCTCTATAAATATGAGGTTTCATTTTTTTTTTTTTTCCTTTGTCAGCATGCTAACCAAATTATTAACGGTTATCACACTGACCCATTATTTTTTATGGCTCCATACATGCCATGTATTATCATGGGTCTGAGTATAGGTGGGGGCCTCAGAACTATAACTATAACTCAGAACAGGTGCTATAGCTGTCCTTTTGCGGCTCAATGAAGGAAAGGCACAGGCAGAACATGGATATCATCCAGGTGCCATCCTTGATGTTTTACCATGGACCTGGCACAAGCACATGTTTGTGCATGTGCCAGAAGAGAGAGGGAAACAAGGAGAAGTGCTAGTCCAGGATAAAGCAGGTGTTTACTACGGGCATGGAACGGTTCTAGATACATTTTGTTTGGTTACGGTTAAGTTGTTAAAGAAGGATAAGCAAAGCTGTGACCTACCCAAATAATGCATGATAAAGGTTTGAGTATGGTTATTTCAGGGACGGTTGGTCGACATGACACATAGGAGGTATTGGATAAGAAGGTGACTAGGAAGCCAGTTCAGAAAGCGATACAGATATGCTGCTGTAGCAGGGTCCATCATCCCCTGCTCAAACAGCAACGCAGGTATGTTTGTGCAACTGTAACTCTAAAGCTAACGTTATGAATCACCGTTGTAACAGGGAATTGACTGCTTAGATGTTCTTTTATGTAGGTTGGTGTAGTAGGGTGTGCAATGTTCATGCTTAGCACCTTACAACTCATTGGTGTAATCAGCAAGCCCCCTGGTTTGTTGGCAGAATCACTCAGGTACTGACAGTAAAGAAGAATAGCAGAAGGTATCCGCTGAGGTTCTCCAGTCCTTAAGGTGGAAGTTATGGAGACCTCAAGGACTGTTTAAAAAAAGGAGTGGTTTAGAGTAGATTGTACTTTTTGAAAAGGTAGAGGCAGAAGTGGTGGAAATTGCAGGGCCAAGCCCCTTGTGAGGAACTGTATCTATGGGTGTTAACTATTGGGGTAGCAGCGGTAGTGGCTGCCACGGGGCTCTATGGGCCTAGCAGCAGCCATTACTGTTGCAGATTTTTTTTTTAATAGGCCGTTATCTGCAGCAGTTAATGGGCCCTATTTATTTACTGTTAATGGGCCCTATTTACCTACTGATCCTGGTTCCTGCTCGTGGTCGCCAGCACTTCCCCTTCTGCGGAGGTGGCTGTGAGCAGGAGTCGGGATCAGTAAGAGAGGCCACGAACCAGACCCCTGAGTATAATCATCAGAGGCCCAGGGGAGGTGAGGGAACATAAAAAAATGCTGTTACTTACCTCTCCTGGCTCCAGAAGGCTTCAGGCCTTCTTGCGTGACGTCCCAGATGTCACGTGGGCCGGGCTTGCATCCTTATGCAGCGCAACGCAGGCCCCGGCTCAAGTGATGTCTCTTCCATCATTGAAGATGGCTGACATCAGCGGGGAGTGCACCTGAGTCCAGGAGAGTTAAGTAACAGTGTTTTTTATGTTTATATCCTCCTCTGGCTCTCTGATTATTATACTCTGGGATCTCAAAAGAACCCAGAGTATAATAATTGCCCATGGGTGGTTGACAATGGGACATAATACTGTGTGCATGGACTCCTATGGGGTATAATACTGTGTGAAGGGACCACTATGGGACATAATAGTACGTACAGAAATGCAGGAGAAGGAGGGGCGTAACTACCGGGGTAGCAGCAGTAGCGGCTGCCATAGGGCCTGGGACACTAGGGGGCATGTGGCAGCTGCTACTGCTGCAGATTTTTTTTTTTTTTTTTTTTTTAATAGGTTGTTACCTGCTGGAATAGCTTTTCCTTCTGCGGAGGCAGCTGAGAGCAGGGTCTTTTCTGATAACAATAATAATACTTTGTGCAGGGGCCACTCTGTGACATAATATTGTATGCAGGGGCCACTATGGGGCGTAATAGTGCATGCAGGAATGCCGGGGGGGGGAGTCGGTCGAGGTCTTTAGGGGGAAGGGGTCATGTCAAAAGTTCACCAAGGGGGCCCCACCATTTCTAATTATGCCACTGAATGTATACATATGCTTCAATGTGTATAAGGGGTTTGTCTGAACTTTATATGGGGCAAATATAGTCGTGTTAGCTTCCTGCTCTCTTACAGTGGCAATCTCTTTTCCGTACTGTGAAAACCTCCTGTGCCCATCTCCCTTTTTCAAAAAGGGGGAAAAAGTGTTAAGTATGTGCCATTGGATTTGGTTGTGCAGAAGTCCCTACTACTGTGCTGTGGATCACTTAGTCAACAGGTTCACTCAGGTGATCCCCCCCTTCTCTACTGTGCTATGAAATGTAATATTATTGTACTTTCAGAGAAGTGATAGGTTTAGTGGGACTTCCTCTTGCATGAGGTAAATAGAGGTTGCAGGAGGTATATACAGTGTTGGCCAAAAGTATTGGCACCCCTGGAATTCTGTCAGATAATACTCATTCTCTTCCAGAAAATGATTGCAAGCACAAACTCTTTGGTATTATTATCTTCATTTATTTTGCTTGCAATGAAAAAACACAAAAGAAAATGGAAAAAAAAAAGTCAAATCATTGATCATTTTACTCAAAACTCCAAAATGGGCCGGACAAAAGTATTGGCACCCTCAGCCTAATACTTGGTAGCACAAGCTTTAGACAAAATAACTGCGAACAACCGCTTCCGGTAACCATCAATGAGTTTCTTACAATGCTCTGCTGGAATTTTAGACCATTCATCTTGCGTTGAAATCTCTCGACAATTTTTCTTTTCCGTCCACATCTAGAGAGATTAGCCACAGTGCCATGGGCTTTAAACTTCTTGATGACACTGTGCACAGTAGACACAGGAACGTTCAGGTCTTTGGAGATGGACTTGTAACCTTGAGATTGCTCATGTTTCCTCACAATTTTGCTTCTCAAGTCCTCAGACAGTTCTTTGGGCTTATTTCTTTTCTCCATGCTCAATGTGGTACACACAAGGACACAGGACAGAGGTTAAGTCAACTTTAATTCATTTCAACTGGCTGCAAGTGTGATTTAGTTATTGCCACCACCTGTTAGGTGCCTCAGGTAAGTAACAGGTGCTGTTAATTACACAAATTAGAGAAGCATCACATGATTTTTCAAACAGTGCCAATAATTTTGTCCACTCCCTTTTTTATGTTTGGTGTGGAATTATATCCAATTTGGCTATTTGACAATTCTTTTTGTGGTTTTGTATTGAAGACAAATTAAATGAAGATAATAATACCAAAGAATTTGTGATTGCAATCATTTTCTGGAAGAAAATGAGTATTATCTGACAGAATTGCAGGGGTGCTAATACTTTTGGCCAACACTGTAGAAGATGCACACAGGCTGTATGCAAGAGGAGTCCAACCCCATCAATGCTATATTATACTTAATGCTTAAGTATAATATAACTATACAATACTATTATTCAGTACTTTATAGTTGTATTACTAGTGGAGGGTTACTATTAACAGGGTAGGGGTGCTATTAGGGCACTATTATTGCAGAAATATTGCCCCCCCCAGGTTACAGAAAAACTGCCCCCTCAGATGATAAGATTACGCATGTGGGGAGCTGTTACCTATGGAGGGGGGCACTATTACCTGTGGGGTGACATTGCAACACAAATGTCATCCCAACCAGCAACTCTTGCCTTCCCCCACAAGGCCATGGAAAAATTGTCTTGAATGAAACGTCCTTGATGCAAAAAAGGTTTGGGACCACTGTGGACTAACCACTTGCTTATACATTTAAGCATCTTCTGTATAAGAAGCACTTATGGCATCAAATTCTATATTGTTTCATAAATATACTACTTTTTTTCAGCATCCAGTTTACCTCGTAATAAGGTATCGCTTTTGTTAAAAGATATTTATCTCACGGTAAATAAATGGTAATAATCAGAGCAGAAGGCAACACAATATTGCCTTTAAATTTTGTAGACCAAATACATCTTCATTAATATTTGAAAAGTTTATTATCCATATTTATTTGATTATTTCATAGACTTTGCTAGGACACTTTTCTGAAGAACAGTGTGCTGTTATCATGGAGACATGACAATGATATTTAATGGTCATTTATCCTGATTTATAAAGCCTGGGTTCTGAAACACTGCTGGGAATGACAATGCAATGTCGTCCTTGGCATTTCCTAATCATTGCTGTTCATTATTTTGTAATACAGACCCCTTACTTGGCCTAGATAATGCATTCCAACTAGTTTAGCCAACACAATGCAATAATGAAATTTTATATAATTGCCTTACAGTAGTATTAAAATAATTCCATTATGTTAAAATATAATTCAAAGGGGCTCTATCAGCAAAATTATGCTGTATGAGCCCCACATATGCGTGAATAGCCTTTAACCCCTTCCTGACATCTGCCGTAATAGTACGGCGCATGTCGGGTGTGTAACTATGGTGACCGCCCGGGAGCCGGGCGGCCGCTATAGCCGCCAGGTGTCTACTGCTTTAAGCAGTAGACAACCGGCTCTAATGCCTCCGATTGGTCCCCGGACCGATCGGAGGCATTGACCCCTCCGGCGCCACGGTCAAAGGTGCCGGAGGCGCCATTTTCCCGGCGGCGCATGGGCGCCACCATTTTGCCGGTGATCGCCAGCTCCTGGAGCATGCTCCTGGGCCGACGTCACGTTGGCATGACAGCCGGAAGCCTTTACAAGGCTCCCCGGCCGGTCTGCAAGATCTTTCTTTTGCAGGCTGGTCTATTATTTTACCGTGTAACGGATACCACTAGAGACGTATTTTACTTTAGAAAGCTCAGGTATGGACAGGACAGGGATTGGGTGAACATGTGAACAGGTCCTAAAGACACCCCCGGAGCCATCAGCAAAGGGGGACATGACTTTGGGATGGGGGAACCAATAACTCCTGCAGTTTCTTCTTTGTGCAGTAGTTGTGTGGATTTATATAGGCTGGTTAAACTTTAAGAGTATATGTGTGTATATTCAGCTTTAGGAGTACATAGTGCCAAGTGTGTTACTGTAGGGAGGGAGAAGTTTAGGAATAGATGTCACTCCCTGTCTTATCCATCTTTGCCTCTCTCACCATGACTGGAGGAAACATGTCTGCTGTAGCAGGGAGTATAATATTGGGGTTTATCACCTCATACAACACTGATGTGACCACATTCACAATAGACAGCACTACTAGTTTAGTTTCACCATTCAACATCATACTGTATATGATGCAGTATTACCTCAGGATTTATGCAGTTTCAGAGTCTGTTCATCTATTTACCTCACACACTGCAGGCATGGCTGATATATCATATATACTGCAGTTTTACCTCAGGATTTATACAGTCACAGTGTCTCCTCATGTATTTACCTCACACACTGCAGGCATGGCTGATATATCATATGTACTGCAGTATTACCTCAGGATTTATACAGTCACAGTGTCTCCTCATGTATTTACCTCACACACTGCAGACATGGCTGATATATCCTAAATCACTGCTGTATAATGCAGATGGTTCTTGAGTCCTGGGGACTGAGGGGCTCTCTATGGTGGTGCTGGGAGGTCACATGTAATGGAGACTCTGTGATGAGAGAGGGTCAGCATGATATCAGATATACAGTGTGGTAATGTTAATGGAGACTGCACTGATAATCCCTGAATATGTCCTTCCATCTCTGTGCTAACACTGATCATGCTGGGGATAGGTTAAAGCTAATAATTTCTATGTAATTTCTCAGGGCTGTATACCATATACAGGTTATTTTTAATTGGCAGAGTGGGGTCCTTGGAGTTGGTTGAAATGTTTGGAGGTGGGGAAACATGGTGGTTAGTTTCCCCTAGGATTAACTTCTATTTTGGTCTGGCTGGACTTCGGGCTCCTGCTGGGCGGTGTCCCGGGGAGTGGTTTATTATATGTGGTAAACTGCCATTCTGGGAGTTATGGTGCCCCTGAGCCTGTGCTTGCAGTTGGGGGTAATTTGGTGTGGTGGAACAGAAAGGCGGCCAGACCTTTGTAGGTCCAAGGACTCCCCCCTCAAGAGGAAGGGGTCTGTATCTGGAAAAGTTCAGTGCTTGTGTTATTTTTTCCTCTTTCTTTATATGGCGCTAATGATCTATTTATGACCTCCATATTAGGGCCCAACACATTTAGATAATGGATATCAGGCAAGTAATTGCACCAGGTTATTGCATTTCTTAGTCTTCATGTGTAGCCAGTGACTTAGGAGCATTTCCAGCCTCCAGATAAGTAAATGGATTACTATTATTGTATGTTACATTCTATAATGCAGCTGCTCCCGTTACTATGACATATACTATGTGATGGGTTATTACTAGAGATGAGCAAGTACTATTCGAAATGGTAGTTTCAAATAGCATGCTCCCATAGGAATGAATGGACACAGCCAGGGCCGGCATCCTGCTGCTTAACCTCCTGTGCCGGCCGCTCCCATTCATTCCTATGGGAGCGTGCTATTCGAAACTACTGTTTTGAATAGTACTCGCTCATCTCTAGTTAGTGTTGTCCTATAATAGTATAATTTTGTACACACTGACAGTTGCTAAATCTTTCCTCATTACCTACATGGCTCTGGATTATTCTGGAGCTGGTATAATTTAAAGGGGTTGGCCACTTTCAGACCAATATTTAGAAACAAATGTTATGGTTGGTATAATAAAAAGTTATACAATTTTCCAACATACTTTCTGTATCAATTCCTCACGGTTCTCAAGATCTCTGCTTGCTGTCATTCATTCTGTTACTTCTAGTGGATAAAACTCTGACCATGGTGATGTGATATACGGTCCATGTTCATGTGATATACGGTCCATGATCATGTGATGAGGACACAGGTGCCACTCGTTATAGCACAGTAATCAGACATCTGCCTGGTAATCAGCTGTGCACCTGTGTGCTCATCACATGTAAACACGTGTCATAGTGAGCGCAGTAAAACAGAATCCCATTGATTTCAATGGGTTCGGTCTTACGTGTGCTACCCATTGAACTGAATGGGAGGCTTTTTTACCTATTGCTTTCAATGTGATACGCGCGTAGCAGACAGTTAGAAAACCTGGGAGTGGTAGAGCAGGAAGTCTGTGGCATTAATGGATCTTCACTGCATGTTAAAGTAGTGGGGGTTTGGTTGGGCCCTCTAAAGGCACGAGGCCCACCGGGGGATTCACCGGTACCCCAGTAGACCAATTTATACTCCAGTTGGCTGCATAATATTGATTTTATGACAGAGGCTGTGGGCCAGTGGTAAAATGAACACAGGCCACAGGACTTCAGATATGTCTGCCCTACTTATACAATTTGTAAAGTGTTGCGGAATATGTTGGCGCTATATAATTAAAATGTATTATTATTACTTATATTCTGCCCACCCTATGCCCGCTCATCCTACTTTTAAGAAGTTGCAACTTCTGGAACAAAAATGTTGTGCATCAAAAATTGTTCCGTTTCCATGCCACTTCTGGTAGAAAGAGTAAGATAACATGCTTATAAGATAACATTTATAATCATCTGGACTGGTCTCACAATTGTTCATCATGTTATGTAATACTTTTCTGGAACTGTGGGGACATGAATTTGTATTTGCTTTAAGTTGTAGTTAATAATTAAACAGACATCAAACAGTTTATTTTACTATTCTGACGAATATATCTATTGACTTTGCAAAGTACTACAAACTATTTATTTTCTGAGAGTTTAGTTTTTAGTCATTGAATTTCTCAGGTCTTAAAACAATGTTTACTAGTTTACACGAGACAATACTAATAGTCAAAAATATGAAAATTCACTTTGACTGAATGAAGCATCTATAATGAAGCAGCGTATAAAAAATAGAGGCCCATATACTCATCTTGCCTCCCCTGATCTGGGCATCCGCACTCCATCCAGCTTTTTCCAGCATATTCTTCACTCCTCTTCTGCGAGACTGAGGTCATGTGCTGCAGAGGTCACCATGGGCCTGTGACTGAGCTTCAGTGGTCACGTGAGGTGCGCTGATGTCATTATGCCATTACGCATCTCACTTGAGTTCTGAGGCTCAATCATAGGCCCCAGTGATGACCCCTGTAGCAATGTGACCTGAGTTGTAGGCCAGAAGAGCCTCAAAGAGGATGCTGGGGACCATCGGAAGCCCAAGAGAGGATTTGTTTTTTTTTAATCACCTTGGGCAGGTGTCCTTTTTAGCTATAAGGAAATTTGGGGAATGTGATTGCTTGATCACTTATTTTTAGCAAATTTTTATCAGACATGAAAAAGTGAAACTCAGAAAAATAGAGAAGACACCGAACAACCGACCATAGTGTAGATCCATCTGTGTTTACATCAGAATCACAATAGTTGCAATGGAAAAATCCTGTCTAGACCCTCACCTGGAGTTGTTGTGAATAGGTCACAACAACAAATTGAGCACAAGTGGTGAGAGGTGGCAGCAACCAGTGCCAGTGTCTTCTGGAAGACGTTACAAATCAGGAGAACCAGTAGAAGAAGGACCCCAGCTGCGCTCACAGAAAAAACGTTGTGCCCTGCTCGTAGCGAGTAAAGAGATGTATAGTTCCACCTTGGCGTCCTCTGGATTTGTTTTCCCCCTTTTTTTCTATGAGTTCAACTGGGGTCCTTTCTCTACTTGTTCTCATGAAAAAGTGAAAAGACAGCAGTTTGGCACTTTGCATTTTTTTTTTCCTGCTACAGCATTCACCATATGGGAAAAAATATTTTTATAAGTTTGTAGAACAGGCATTTTCGGACACAGGATAATCTAATGTATACTGTATGTGTTTCACAGTAATTTTAAACTTTTATATGTATTATAGGGATGGGGATTTGAATTTTACTAATGAGTGCATTGCCATATTTAAATACCATTATGGCGGATGCCAGAAAAGGGTTAAGTAATCACAATATGCAAATGCATCAGAAGCAATTTAAGGCTAGGGCCCCATGTGACATGACTAACGCAGATAAGAATCCAGCCTTAACAAACATCTGTGAAAGAATCAATCATTCTTACTGAATTCCAGAGTGGTACTGTAATAGGATGCCCCCGTTGCAACAAATAAGTTCATGAATTTTCTTGTTTTCTAGATGTTCTGTGAATGACTGTATGTGATATTGAAGAATGAAAGCATTTTAGAACTACAGCAGCTCACCCACAAAGTGGCAGACCTTGTAAAGAGTACAAAGTAGGGTTGCTTAGTGCACACTTCATGAAAGTCACCAATACTCTGCTGATTCAATAACTGAGAATTTCCATTAACATTAGCACAAAACTGGTATACCGGGAGATTCATGACATAGGTTTATATGACTGAGCAGCTGCATACAAGCCTTACATCACCATACAAGCATCAGATAGATGCTGTCTGTCTATCTGATGGATGAGTCTGGATTTGGTGAATTCCAGGAGCCTGTGAGCTTCCTAACTGCACTGTGTAAACTGTAAATTTTGATGGAGGAGGGGTAATGCTATGAATTGTTTTTCAGGGGTTGGCCTAGGCTCCTTAGTTACAATCAAGGGAAATCTTAATGCTTCAGCATACCAAGACATTTTGGACAATTATATGCTGCCAATTTTGTTGCAACAGTTTGGAGAATGACCTTTTCTGATCCAACATGAATATACTCAGTTACATAAAGCAAGGTTCATAGAGGCCTGGTTGTCCTGTACTCAACCTCACCAAACACCTTTGGAGTCAGCTAGAACGGAGATTTTGAGCCATGCCCTTTTGGCCTACATTAGTGACTTCACAAAATCCTCTTCTGTATGAATGAATAAAACTTCCCACCGACACACACCAATATCTTAGACAGGAAACTGTTTAGGGTGGATGAACTCAATATTAGCATCTATGGATTTAGAATGCGATGTTGTAAAAGTTCTTATGGGTGTAAGGTGCAAATATCCTAATACATTTGTCCATATAGTGTATGCTTGATGCAGTAGGAAAACACCGCCACACATTGACAGGACAACAGATGCTCTTGAGTTTAAGTTTATCCTTGTCATATTAGATTTCTCTGTTCAGACTACTAACCCTCAGTGGCTGATGGGTAGTTCCATAATTAATATATATAAATATATATATATATATATATATATATATATATATATATATATATATTTATTTCAGATAATTTATGTCAGTGCCAAGCATGAATTCTATATATGTGATTTGACATTTGACATGTCACAACTGCTAGTATCATTCCATCAACTTTATTCCAGAACAGCATGCTCCCACGAAGACACACATTGCTTCATCAAGAAAAACTGCTGACTGTTCTGTGGTCTGGCATAAGTTCTGAAGCTACCAGTGATACCAGTTAACTCTTTCACATAACCCTTTCGAGGTTAGAATAATAACATTTCATAGATAGCAACATTTCATGCATCATCAGATAGTCATGTTAAGGTAGATCAAAAAGGATTACTCAATTTTGTTATTAAAACATTTGTCAGATATTTGTTGATTTTCTAAGGTAAATATTCGTCAAAAGAAATTGCCAGTTGGATTAAAAATAATCAAATAAACTTGCTGTTTGCCCATTGACTATATACGGATGGCAACCTATTCTAAAAGTATGTACCTATACCTTGCAGAATTAGCAGCTGCATAGGATTGTGCAGCTGCAGAAGTGGGGTTATCTGGCTCCCCAAAGAAAAGGCAGGGAATGTTATTATTGTCCATGACTTCCCAATGAGCACATTGTATTCAGTTATTGGAGCTGTCTAGATGTGGCTTCTTCCTGATCTGTTGGTCATTTAATCTATTGGGTGCAGGAATACTGCCTAAGCCCTAGGTCAGCTCTGTAGTAACCCCTTCTGGACATCCGCCATACAAATCAATCCTCTTTCCTAGACCTTATACATATTACTGTAGGTATCCTTATATACAAACAAGCCTGGTCTAGAAGCTTGTAAAAATATTTTTCCCATACAATGAACGTAGCAGGAAAAAAAAAAAAATCAAAAGTGTCAAACTGACATTTTTTCACAGTTTCGCTTCTAATAAAAATTTCAACAAAAAATGATCAATATGGTGATGTTAAGAGAAATTAGTTTTTTGTAAACTTTTGGATTTTTGTTAAGGGATTAAAATGTAAATAAAACTTTAAAAATTTGGTATCACCCGAATTGTGCGAAAACATAGAATACAGATGACATGTCACTTTGGCTGCACAGTGAATGCCGTAAACATGAAGCCTGTAAGAAAGTCGAATACATACACTTTTTCTCCAATTCCACCTCATTCTAAATTTTTTTCTAGCCTCTCAGTACATTGTACAGAATAATAAAAGGTACAATGGTACTATGAAGAATAATTTGCCACACAAACATTAAGCCCTCATATAGTTCAATTTGACTAGTATATCAAAAACAAGTTGCAATGTTAAGATATCCCACCTCCCCAAAGATCTATTATAACTATTAAAAAACATATTAAGACAAAGAGTAAAATAAAGAATGCCTTCACTACTCTCACATCACAGGCTCTAGCGCCACCCTGTGGTAGCACAGTGTGTGGTTAAACTCAGGGTTTGTATACACTACTTACTATAGTTTTTTTTCCATAGACATACATGTCAATGTCACTTTGACATAACTTTGGCTGTGTTTCCCTTAGAGAGTTAGAAATTGTATAGGCAGGTTCCTAGGACCAATGCCATTGTTATACACTGTTTTAAGCCAATTTACGTTGTGGTTTGTACCAAACTTGTTCGATCTGAAATTAATCTGGGACACGAATCACTTGAACCCGAAACAAAACTAACCTTGAGACAATCGCTCATCTCAACCAAACAACTGTGTATGGGAGTGCAGAAGTCGAAGTCGCTACCAGAACTCTGAAGTTGACCACAAACACATAAAATATACCACTATTCTGAATGGCTCAATGTAGACCTGGGGCCCCATTAAAGATTTTGAATTGGGGCCCAGAAACGTCATTGTTACTGTCCATTGTAGACCAGTAGCTGTGTAGCACCTTCGCTACAGGTACTATAGATAGATTTATCCAATGTAGAAGTGGTAAATGCCATCATCATAACTACATAAAGTTCAAAAGAGATTTCACAGGTTGAAACATCTGTACCATAATCATTGGGATGAACTGGTCATATAGATTCAGGAAGATTCTCAGGGGGCTGCTCATTGTGATTACACAGTGGGCCCTGGCCTGCCCTCTAACCCCAGGTACACAATAGTTTCTATGAAGAGTTTGGCTGGGATTTTAGTCTGTTGTCAGTAGAGGCCAGTGAGCCTGAAACTGAGCCAGTATGGAGTTGGCTCACTGATATTAGTGTCAATGTAGAGGACGTGCATTAAATATAATTCATGATAAGAACTTTGTATTCTATGCCCAGTGACACCCACTGTCCTCAAAGCAGAGATAGCAGCCCTCTTTGACCCGTGAGTGGAGCACAGCATCTGTGCTCCTCATGTAGAAGCATTTAGACACTTCCACTAAAAAGTGTGTGAGTTTTGCAAAGGTGGAAGTTGTGTAATAGAGTGTTATAGGTTCTCAGGGTTATGTAATTTATTTAGATCCTATATTCATAAAGAGTAACTGGGTATTTCAGTGTTCTGTAATGTTTGTAAAATCCCTTGCCCTATGCGAAACGCATTAGTGAACAGAATTTTCAAATTTTTCAATTATTTCTTCAATATTTTCATTTAGATGTAAAATTTACACATTCACAAGTTATTAACAGAGAAAATGCACCTCACAATTTGTTATGCAATTTCTCCCAAGCTTGGAAAGAACCCACAAGTTGATATAAACTGCTGTTTAGGCATAGGGCAGCACGCCAAAGGGGAAGAAGTGACAATGGATATTTGAAAAGCAGATTTTGCTGGAACAGTTTTCAGGTGCCATGTCACACACATTTGCAGAGTCCCTAAAGTACCAGGACAGTGGAAACCCTCAAAAAGTGACCCCATTTCGGAAAATACATCCTTCATGGAATTTATAAAGGGGTATAGAAAGCATTTTGACTCTATAGCTGTTTCAAAGATTTTAACAACCCTTGGGGAATTACTACAATTTTGCCTCTCAAAATGAATGTGCAAGGTGAAAATTTTAATTTTGAAAGAAATATGCCATTTCAGTCACCAATTTGTTGTGCCCACTTTTATGTCAACAGAGACATGCACTCCTAAAACTTTTAAGCAGGTTATCCCGGGTACAAAAAAGTTGCATATGTGGGCCTAAACTGTTTTGTCACACAGCTTTATAAATTGTAGGGTTAAAGTAGAGACAAAATGAGACATTAACCCCTTCCCGCCGATGGCATTTTTTGATTTTCGTTTTTCGTTTTTGACTCCCCTCCTTCTAAACCCCATAACTTTTTTATTTCTCCGCTCCCAGAGCCATATGAGGTCTTAATTTTTGCGGGACAAATTTTTCTTGATGATGCCACCATTAATTATTCTATATAATGTACTGGGAAGCAGGAAAAAAATTCAGAATGGGGTGGATTTGAAGAAAAAATGCATTTCTGCGACTTTCTTATGGGCTTTGGTTTTACGGCGTTCACTGTGCAGCCAAAATGACATGTCCCTTATATTCTGTGTTTCGGTACGGTTCCAGGGATACCAAATTTATATGGTTTTATTTACATTTTGACCCCTAAAAAAAATTCCAAAACGGTGTTAAAAATTTTTTTTTCTAAAAGTCGCCATATTCCGACGGCCGTAACTTTTTTATACATAGGTGTACGGGGATGAACCCCAGGGGGTCTGATCACTAATGCAATGCATTACAATGCTAATGCATTGCAATGCATTGCAAAAAATCATCATCTCTTTTGCAGGCTGCATACACCAGCCTGCAAAAGAGAGAATTTGCAGACCGGCTGGGAGCCTTTAACAAGGCTCCCGGCTGTCATGGCAACATGACGTCGGCCCTGGAGCATGCTCCAGGAGCCGACGATCCCTGCCAAAATGGCGGCGCCCATGCGCCGCCGGGAAAATGGCGCCTCCGGCGCCTTTGACAGCAGCGCCGGAGGGGTTAATGCCTCCGATCGGTCCGGGGACTGATCGGAGGCATTAAAGCAGTAGACACCCGGCGGCTATGACGGCCGCCCGGCTCCCGGGCGGTCGCCATAGTTACAGACCCGACACGCATGTCGGGAAGGGGTTAAAAAGTAATAAATCAATTCATACAATGGGAGTAGGGCCCTGCTTGCCTATGAAGACCACACTTCCACCTCAGAAGATGGTGCAAAGAGGCAATCAGGTACAGGGTTGCTAGAGCCTTAGATGCCGTGGTCATGATTGATCATGGTATCTAATGGGTTAACACAAGTGATTGGAGCACAGCTCTGAGTGGGAGACATTACTGTGATGTAATAGTACATCATGATGCGGGAAGGGGTTAAATACAGATATAACTGAATTAGGCAAATGAAGTCATGCTCCTTCTATTCCTATGTTAATAACAACCAACCTTGTTAGGCCCTTTTCACATGTCCACCTCTTTGTGTTTGATGCACATCACCCATCTGTGCAAAAGCAAATCCTATTAATATTATATTATATTATATTATATTATATTATATTAATATTATAAATGTGAAAGTTTGTGGGTTTGTGAGTTTGGATGTTCGGATGTTTGTTCCTCAATCACGCAAAACCCGCTTGACCGATTTGGCTGAAATTTTCCACAAACATTGTTAATACACCCGATTGCGCAATAGGCTACTTTTCGGCACAATAGCGCACATACGTTTGTGCCAGGACCCCCACAAAACCCAAACTCACACCACCATCTCTGCAATCTCACACACTTTGGACCATAGCAAGCCCCAAAATTCCTATTGCTCTCTACAGCCTCGCCCCTAACCCCACACAATCACATATACATATACTTTACCACTTTGCCCCTCACCTTAACGATACTCCAGGAGGCTCTCTTTAACGCTCCGGAGCAGCCATGTTTGCCGACCCCCACCGCTCTGACAATCCGCGACACCACCCACCCATGTCAATACCCCTAAGCGGTCTAATAAATGCAAAAAAAAAGTTTAAAAAAAAGTAAAAAAAATATAAAAACAAATAAAAAAGATTACAAAATTCAAATCACCCCCCTTTCCCTAGAACACATATAAAAGTAGTTAAAAACTGTGAAACACATACATGTTAGGTATCCCCACGTCCGAAATCGCCCGCTCTACAAAGCTATACAAATATTTTTCCTGTTCGGTAAACGCCGTAGCGGGAAAAATGGTCAAAAGTGCCAAACGAGTGATTATGAAGATAATCTTGTTTCCCTAAGTCCTAACAGCGGCACAATGTGGGGTATTTCTGCCCCTGTGTGCTGGTAGGACAGGCGGATATTTAATTAGCCAATAAGATGCGTGGCAGGCCCTATAAGAGGGCACAAGAACCTCCCCTCTGCGTGTAAATACAAAAGTACCTCCATAATATTTATATACAGCTTTTAGACATAAGATATGATTCCCAGGGTGGGAAATCTTGTGCCGCTGTTAGGACTTAGGGAAACCAGATTATCTTCATAATCACTCGTTCCCTGTCGTCCTCAACAGCGGCACAATGTGGGGATATAGCAAGCAGGTCCCCAGGATGGGTGGGATTAACCCATAACCGAACTTAAAACGGTATGGGCAAAAGCAGTGGAACCTGCCACTTGGTCCTTCAGGCGATAATGCCGGATGAAGGTAGATTCCGACGCCCAGGAGGCCGCTGCACAGATTTGATCCACCGGCAAGGCACTCTTCTCAGCCTGAGAGGTGGACACTGCCCTGGTTGAGTGGGCATGAAGAAATGCTGGAGCCGACAAACCTTGGGTGGTATAGGCGATCTTAATAGTCTCGGTCACCCACCGGGATATTGTGGCTTTAGCGGCTTTGGCGCCCTTGTTTCTCCCCGAGTAGCTGACCAACAAGTTTTCAGTTCGCCTAAAAGGGCGAGTGCGCTGTAAGTAAATCTGTAGGCATCTGACCACGTCCAGTTAGTGCCATCTCTCTTCTTCAGCAGAAGAAGGGAAAGGAAAAAATACCGGAATGGAGATTATCTGGTTTCTGTTTACAGCGGATGGAACCTTGGGACGAAAACCCGGGAGGAACCTAAGCTGCACATGGTCAGAGAAAAAGGTGGTATATGGCTCCTCAGCGGACAAGGCTTGCAGTTCACCAACCCGTTTGGCAGTTGTTACTGCCAATAGTAGCGCCATCTTGCCGGTTAATGACTTGAGGGAGCTTTCCTCCAAAGGTTCAAATGGATGAACACATAGAGCGTTTAGGACCGGAATAAGGTCCCATTGGTGGACAGGGGTGTTTACCACCGGTCTCAGCCTAGTTGCCCCTTTAATAAAGGTGCTCACTAAGGAATCTTGAGACAAACGCCTCCCCAGATAGGCGGACAGGGCCGCAACGTGTACTTTGAGTGTGGCCACAGCGAGACCTCTGTCTAGTCCGTCTTGAAGGAAGTCCAGGATCGCCTCCGTAGGGGGATCGGTGGAGTCCACTTGATGCTGCAGACACCAGGCATTAAAGATGTTACTTATTCGACGGTAGTTCTTGTTAGTCGAATCTGCTCTGGCGCTGGATAGGGTCTTCAAGACGGCTTGTGACAGTCCTCTATTTCTCAATAGGGACTGGTCAACCTCCAGGCTGTCAGGTTGAGTCTCCTCAGATCCTGGCATCTCAGCTCTCCTTGGGTTACCAGGTCTGGGAGTGGGGGAAGCCTCCAATATATGCCCTGACTCATTTGTATGAGCTGAGCAAACCAAGCCCTTTTTGGCCAGAACGGGATTATGGCTATTCCCGAGGCTTGGTCCTGTCTTATTTTTATCAATACCTTCGGTATGATTGGAATTGGAGGGAAAATGTAAAACAGCCTGAACCTCCAAGGGATGGACAGGGCATCCACTGCCAAAGGATTGTCCTCCTGGTACAGGGAGCAGAAGGTCCCTACCTTGGCGTTGAGTCGGGTAGCCATAAGATCGACCTCCGGGAGACCCCATCTCTGGACGATCTGTTGAAATACGTCTGGATTGAGAGACCATTCTCCTGATACGGTAATACCCCGACTCAGCTGATCCGCTACTATGTTCAGGGAGCCCTTTATGTGAACAGCGGACAACTGGACCAGATTCTTCTCTGCCCAGGTGAAAATGAGATTCGTCTCTCTCAGCAAGGTTGGTGACCTGGTGCCCCCTTGTTTGTTTATATAAACAACCACCGTCGTATTGTCTGACCGGATCTTGACTGACTTGCCTTTCAATTCCGGGGCAAAGTGTACTAGGGCCAGGTACACTGCTCTGAGTTCCTTGAGATTGGATGACCCCAGCTCCGGACATCTCCATCGTCCTTGTACAGTTTTGTCTTGACAATGGGCTCCCCATCCCCACTGGGATGCATCTGTTGTCAACAAGGTCCACACTGTCGGGACCGTGGACCTTCCGTCTTTCAGGCGTATCCACCATCTGAGGGAAAGATGGGTAGCGGGAGAAAGGCAGATCTTCTTGTGCAGTCCCCGTGGAGACCTGTTCCAGGTTCTCAACACTTCCATCTGTAGGGGACGCAAATGCCATAAAGCCCAAGGGACCGCCCTGGCCGAGGATGACATTAGGCCCAGAACTCTCATGGCGGTGCGGATAGTTACCTGCCGAGTGCGCAATAGGAATCGTGCACTGGCTTGGATCCTTTCTTTTCTCGGACCGGAGAGGAAGATCTGCATCGCTTCTGAATCCACTAAAAAACCGAGGAATTTCCTTTGGGTGGATGGAACGACTTCGGACTTCTCCCAATTGATAATCCATCCTAATTCTTGTAGGAAGTTGATGGCAAGATTGAGCTGCTGGAGGAGGGCAGCAGGGGACTGAGCTTTCAATAGCCAGTCGTCTAGATAAGGGACGATGAAAAGACCCTGAAGTCTGAGGGTCGCAGCGACCGGAGCGATCACCTTGGTGAATACCAGTGGGGCGGATGTGATGCCGAAAGGCAGAGCTGTGAACTGATAGTGCTCCCTGTGGCCTGCCATGGAAACGGCAATCCTGAGGAACTTCCTGTGGGAAGGAGCAATAGGGACATGTAGATAAGCGTCCTTCAAGTCGAGGGTAACCATCACCTCTCCTGGTTGAAGAAAAACAGCTACGGAATCCACGGTCTCCATTCGAAATGACCTCTTTCTGATAAACTGGTTGAGGTACCTCAGGTCTATTATCATTCTCCAGCCCCCGGTGACTTTGGGGACCAGAAAGACGGGGGAGTAAACTCCCAGACCGTGATCTGAGGTTGGTACCTTCTCCAGGGCGCCCTTGGTAACATAATCGGCGACCGAGGCTTCCAGACTGGACTGCTGAGAAGGTGAAAGGATTCGGGTGATGACGAACCGATCTGGAGGAGGAAGGTGAAAATCGATATGATACCCGTGCTGTATAATCTTCAACACCCAAGGGTCTTGAATGTGGGTGGACCATGCTTTGAAAAAGGAGGCGAGACGTCCTCCCACAGGAAGAGGGGCCACAGGGAGCTGCCCCACGTCAAAACTCAGGCTTCCTCTTGGCATCCTCCTTGGGAGCGCCACGTCCGGCACCCCTAGGGCGGTATCTAGAACGCCGCTGCTGAGCCGGGCGTCTATAATTAGAGGAAGAACCTCTGCCTCTAGAGGGAGCACGTCTGCCCCTGGATGCTTGAGGTAGGGACCTTCCCCTACCTTCAGCTAAACCCTCCATAATGGCATCCAAACTTTGGCCAAACACTCTTCCCGGTTCAAAGGGGAGAGCGCAGAGAGCTGCCTTAGATGCAAAATCTGCACGCCAAGGCTTTAGCCACAGGGGTCTACGGGCAGCGGTGGATAACGCCATAGATTTGGCGGAGATCTTCAATTGATGGCGGGAAGCTTCCGCCAGATAATCTGCGGCCCTATGAACTCTCTTCATAGAGGACAGAATTTCGTCTCTATCCACGCCCGCATCTATATCCCGCTCCAAGGCGGCTAAACGGTTGCGCAGAAAGTCGCCAACCGTGGAGGAGGCTATGGCCACAGAGGCTTGTGCAGAGGAAGCGGAGTAGATCTTCTTTAGAGCAGAGTCCGCCCTGCGATCCAGAGGGTCTTGAAGATTGGAACCATCTTCTAGGGGCACCAGGGTTCTGCGGGACAGCTTGGCAACGGCCAAATCCACCTTCGGGGGAGGCCCCCAGGAATCCCACTGGGCAGTGTCAACAGGAAACAAAGTCTTGAAAATCCTGGAGAGAGTGTGTCCCTTCTCTGGCTGTTTCCACTGCTGCGCCATAAGGTCGGACAGCGTGGCGTCCGCATGGAAGGCAATATGTCCCCCAGAGGCAGACGTGGAGGCTTCCCCGTCAACATCTCGGCCCACTGTAGACCGGATGGACTTCAGCAGCCTGCCTGTTTGTTCATAGTGGAACACAGGTCTGCCGGAAATTACTGAGTCGTCCTCAGAAGAATCATCCTCTGCCACCCGCAGCAATTCCAAAGGTGGCAGGGAGGAGGAACGGTGCTCAGGGCATGGTCTTTTGGTAAGCTGAGACAAGGTGGCATGAATTCCTTTGAGGGAATCATCCTGCAAAACAAAAGGAGAAAACAAGCAAGGGAAAACCTATTTACCCAAGCGATGCCCAAACTCACCATCTCCTTGACCCAGGCCATCATATCTCTGGGAGAGGGCTCCTCAGGTGGATGACCTCTACACCCGCGACAACGGGCCCATTCATAGCCTAAAAATAATAGGCAAGTTATAGGACCACAACACATGAAAGGGACCAACCCCTTAAGCCGCTACCTACCATCAGGGAGCGGTGTGTCGCAATTAAAACAGGAAAGGTGTTTCCTCTTGGCAGAGGATTTCCTCCTACCATCCCCAGGAGGGGTAGTAGAGGATGACATATCCTGCAATAAAGAGATAATAGACCATGCAAACTGTCACCATGCATCATACCATTGCACTTTTTTTTTTAAAAAAAAAAGGGTAGATCTTACCAGGTTCAGAAGACCGGATGAGTAAAGGTGACAGATAATAACCAGACTCAGGTTAACAAACGCAAACGCAATGCCAGTGAGACCAATAACAGACTCACAATAATAGCACAGCCTTCCAGATGCAGCAGGAAGGTACAAGTGACACGGCCGGCCTGACCTTTAACCTGGCCGGCCGGAAATGGGAGGAGCTAACCGCTCCCATCCACTACCCCAAAACAGGGGTTAATAAAGGCTACTATCTCCCCTCCCCAGCAATCCCCAAGCCAGGGGAACACTCACCCTCTCCTCCGCTAGGGCTCCGAACACTGGGAGTGGAGCCTGAAGTGAAGTGAAGGATAGTTTAGCTGGCCGTGCCGCCGGCCGGCCTGACCTCTAACCCGCGCAGCGAACTTCCGGTCAAAACCGGAAGTGAGCGCAAGCAAAGTGCGGCCGCCGCGAATGCAGCCATACAGAGGAGTTCCGGCTGCCGCACGGACCCGCCGTAACCACGGACACAGTGGCGTGGTGCGGCTCTGAGGATCAGCGCTCAACAGACGCTGAAAGGGTAAGGAGGAGAGGGGAGGGAGCGGGGGAGGAGAAGGAGGATTCAGGGGGAAAAGCCAACGCAGGCTAACCAGCACCCTCTCCATAGGAAGAGGGTGATTTTGACAAAAACATCAAGCTCAACAGCTGAGCCCTGTAAGAGGACACAAGTCCTCACACCTGTCCTCTGTCCACACAGGACAGAAAAAAACACGCAGAGGGGAGGTTCTTGTGCCCTCTTATAGGGCCTGCCATGCATCTTATTGGCTAATTAAATATCCGCCTGTCCTACCAGCACACAGGGGCAGAAATACCCCACATTGTGCCGCTGTTGAGGACGACAGGGAACCACCGTTTTTTCACTGTTTTGATTCTGATAAAAATTTGAATAAAAAGTGATCAAAGCAATAACATTTCCCGAAAATGGTAGAACTACAAAGTACACCCGGGCCCGCAAAAAAAGACGCCCTATACATCCCCATGCTCGCACGTATAAAAAAGTTACGGCTGTCGGAATATGGCGACTTTTCAAAAAAAAAAAAAATTTAACACAGTTTTGGATTTTTTTTAAGGGGTCAAAATGTAAATAAAACCATATAAATTTGGTATCCCCGGAATCGTACCGAAACACAGAATACAGGGGACATGTCATTTTGGTTGCACAGTGAACGCCGTAAAACCAAAGCCCGTAAGAAATTCGCAGAAATGCATTTTTTCTTCAAATCCACCCCATTCTGAATTTTTTCCCTGCTTCCCAGTACATTATATAGAATAAATAATGGCGGCATCAAGAAGAAAAATTTGTCCCAGAAAAATTAAGACCTCATATGACTCTGGGAGCGGAGAAATAAAAAAGTTATGGGGTTTAGAAGGAGGGGAGTCAAAAACAAAAAACGAAAATCAAAAAATGCCATCGGCGGGAAAGGGTTAACTTCAAATACCTCTGTCCCAAAGTCACTATGTAAAGTTTCTCACAACACCGTATACAGTCCTATGAAAAAGTTTGGGCACCCCTATTAATCTTAATCATTTTTATTTCTAAATATTTTGGTGTTTATAACAGCCATTTCAGTTTGATATATCTAATAACTGATGGACACAGTAATATTTCAGGATTGAAATGAGGTTTATTGTACTAACAGAAAATGTGCAATATGCATTAAACCAAAATTTGACCGGTGCAAAAGTATGGGCACCTCAACAGAAAAGTGACATTAATATTTAGTAGATCCTCCTTTTGCAAAGATAACAGCCTCTAGTCGCTTCCTGTAGCTTTTAATCAGTTCCTGGATCCTGGATAAAGGTATTTTGGACAAACAATTCAAGTTCAGTTAAGTTAGATGGTCGCCGAGCATGGACAGCCCGCTTCAAATCATCCCACAGATGTTCAATGATATTCAGGTCTGTGGACTGGGATGGCCATTCCAGAACATTGTAATTGTTCCTCTGCATGAATGCCTGTGGATTTGGAGCGGTGTTTTGGATCATTGTCTTGCTGAAATATCCATCCCCGGTGTAACTTCAACTTCGTCACTGATTCTTGAACATTATTCTCAAGAATCTGCTGATACTGAGTGGAATCCATGCGACTCTCAACTTTAACAAGATTCCCGATGCCGGCACTGGCCACACAGCCCCAAAGCATGATGGAACCTCCACCAAATTTTACAGTGGATAGCATGTGTTTTTCTTGGAATGCTGTTTCTTTTTGGACGCCATGCATAACGCCTTTTTTTATAACCAAACAACTCAATTTTTGTTTCCAAAATGAAGCTGCCTTGTCCAAATGTGCTTTTTCATACCTCAGGCAACTCTGTTTGTGGCGTACGTGCAGAAACGGCTTATTTCTCATCACTCTCCCATACAGCTTCTATTTGTGCAAAGTGCGCTGTATAGTTGACCGATGCACAGTGACACCATCTGCAGCAAGATGATGCTGCAGCTCTTTGGAGGTGGTCTGTGGATTGTCCTTGACTGTTCTCACCATTCTTCTTCTCTGCCTTTCTGATATTTTTCTTGGCCTGCCACTTCTGGGCTTAACAAGAACTGTCCCTGTGGTCTTCCATTTCCTTACTATGTTCCTCACAGTGGAAACTGACAGGTTAAATCTCTGAGACAACTTTTTGTATCCTTCCCCTGAACAACTATGTTGAACAATCTTTGTTTTCAGATCATTTGAGAGTTGTTTTGAGTAGCCCATGATGCCACTCTTCAGAGGAGATTCAAATAGGAGATCAACTTGCAATTGGCCACCTTAAAGACCTTTTCTTATGATTGGATACATCTGGCTATGAAGTTCAAAGCTCACTGAGGTTACAAAACCAATTTTGTGCTTCAGTAAGTCAGTAAAAAGTAGTTAGGGGAATTCAAATCAATAAAATGATAAGGAGGGGGCGGAGCCTGACCGTCGAACGAGATGGCTGCTTGATCTGTAGCTCTGCCACTCGTACGCCCGAAAACGCTCTCCAATCCGGCAATTTTCTAGCAAATATGGTCAGAACGGGTAGCAATCGCCCTGGGGAAACACCAGTTAACTCCAGATCCCAGCAGACACAGTCGGGCATGCAGAAATACCTTCGGAAGAAGGACTCCCGTTCTCCCGCTCTTACCTCTAAGATGGCGCCCGATGATGATGATAGCAGTGCTGGAGAAACGAATCGCGATTCAGATGTGGATAGCCAAATGCTTGACTCTGGTCAGACGGTCATCACCCAGGCTTTCCTACGGAAGACCTTATCGCAAGCTCTTTCACAAGCGATTGCTCCGGTAATGGCGGAGATCGCCGAACTCCGGACTGATATGCGCTCTGTAGACAGAAGAGTGGAGAAGTTGGAATCTGCCTATCGTGAATCCTCCCGTGCTTCTGTAGCTATATCTACTCACTTGGGGACTCAAGCAGACCTAATCAATAAAAGCTTCCTACAGCTAGAGGATCTTGAAAACCGAAATCGTCGTCGCAATGTACGTATCCGAGGTATCCCTGAATCCCTACTGGCTGATGCTCTCCCGGACGCTGTCTGCAAAATCTTTGATACCTTGCTCGGCCCAGGTAAAATTACTATAGCCGCAATTGAGCGCATCCATAGAGCCATTAGACCCAAACCGGGCCCGAATGACCCTCCACGGGATGTTCTGTGTGCCTTCTTATCCTCAGCCGACACAACGGCTATCTTACATGCCGCCAGAGATTATTCTTCATTATCACTGGATGATACTAAGATCCAAATTTACCAGGACCTAGCTCCATCCACACTTCAAAAGCGCAGAGCCCTTAAGCCGCTTCTAGACGCACTTAAGGAACGTAAAATTGCATACTCCTGGCTTTTTCCATTTGGCCTTTCCATCCTCAACAATGGCCGACGTCTCAATGTGTACTCACCTGCAGATCTACCGGCTGCTTGGGCTGCAATTGGTGCTCCACAAGTTGATATTCCCTCTTGGCTCCCTATTCCTCCAGAGGACTTGGACTCCCTCCGTGCGGGCTTTATTCCTCCCTCCCCGAGAACCCCTGGCAGATATAGATCCCCTCGCGCTCAGAAAAGCACTCCGCACCGCAGAGAATTACTTCCAAGAGATAAATGATAGCCCTCTGGAGCTTGTCCTTCTGCTATATATGATACGTATATGTCTAGCATTTATGTGATACCTGAAGCAATTACTTTTTACATTTATTTCTTTCTGTTGCACTGTTTTCCTTTTCTTTCCCCTTCTATAACATGATTTAATTCTTTCCCTATCGCTCTTATCCTATTTTCTATGTTTATTCCCTCCTTTCTCCCCTCCCTTCTTCCCGCCTATTTTCGTTTCTATACCCCTCCTCCCTCTCCTTCACTCCTACCCCCTACTTACCTTTTTAACCTCCCTTCTTCTTCCCATACTCCTCCGGGGTCTACGTCATCCCGCACACGTACATCCCACTGACGCTTCTTTAAACGACTGGGTCCTTCCGCTCGAGACTCCTAGCTTACCGCGAGACTTCATATCTTGTGCATAGTTCCCCTCCAATGCTTAGTGGCCACGGAGATTCCTATCCACCTACGATTGTATTATCTTCACCTGCTACTGGGGGATCTTCCTTAGGTATCACGTATTTACGGCTATCCCCCTTCCTGAGCCGCTGCTGTTATTATCTCCTGGCTTCCCCGGGCCCTTCTGATATCGATACATCGGTTTACTACGCTCTCTAGCTCATTCCCCTCTCCCCCTTTTCCCTCCCCTGCATCCACGCTACCTCCCCCCCCCCCCCCAATCACCGTCATTTACCTCTTTTAACCGTTTATCTGCTTGTTATACCTGGATGTAATGTTTCCTGGATTTAGATAATGGAATCCTTACCCAGACCACATCTATGTCTTGCCTGTTAAATATTATCGAATATACTAGTTTCATTTAGTATTGTTTAATCGTTCCTTGGTTATGACCATATTTTGAAGCCTACCCTGACTGGAGAGTGTGTAATGGGCACACGTTTGATCAGGCTGTTACTCTTTCTACCCACCCCGTAACCGGTTGAGTGATCTTGGTACCTGGTTTTCTTAAATTGCCTCTTACCGGTTTTGTGACCAGTGGACCTACAGATTTAATCCACTGTTCCTTGGTTGTATTTATAGCGTTCTACGACCACCTCTTCCTCCCCCCTCCCCTTCTCCTCATACTCCACCCCCTTTCCTTCTAGCCTCTTTCATACCTTCCTCTGTCCCTATCTACCCTCACTTTATTCGGTCTATTTACTGAAATTAATCTTCTTTCTTACTTTGTTTCTCTTTATAACCTCTCTCCCTTTTCATCGCGATACACTATATATTTCGCTGCACAATGGCTACTATGCAATGTATTTCATTGAATGTACGGGGCCTCAATACCCCTAACAAAAGAAATAACTTACTTTTGTTACTCAAACGTCAGAAAGCTAATGTAATTTTCTTGCAGGAAACGCATTTTAAGGGTGATAAGATTCCTTATATCTCGAAAAAGCATTACCCCCTACAGTTCCATTGTACCCACCCCTCATCTGCATCTAAAGGAGTGTCTCTTCTGGTTCATAACTCCATCCCTTTTGTACTCATAAACCAATATTTGGATCCAGAGGGTCGGTTCTTATTCGTAAAAGGTTCTATTGCATCTGTGACTTACACTATGGCTTCAGTCTACGCTCCTAACAAGGATCAGATCCCATGGCTCATGGACATGCTTCGCACTTTGAAGCTGTTTGCTGAAGGTTCTATTATTATGGGTGGAGATTTGAATGTAGCTCTCAATTTTGCTTTGGATTCATCAGCTCGTCGTCCCACCCATAGCCAGAAGCTTCTTGGCAGACTCTCGGCTGCCCTACAAGACCTACATTTACTAGATTGCTGGAGGACTCTCCATCCGTCTGTGAAAGACTTTACTTTTTTCTCTCCTACAGCAAAAACGTACCACCGTCTCGACTACTTTATGATCTCACAACCGCTGCTTCAGAATGTGGTAGAGACATCCATTGGAAATATTACTTTTTCCGACCATGCTCCGGTCAATCTCAAACTGACAATGCACCAACTCCCTAAACCTCAATGGTCATGGAAACTCAACAAATCCCTGCTGGATTCTGAGGAAAATGCTACTTGGATAGGAGACAAGATCTCGGACTTTTTTGCCTTAAACTCTTCACCTGAGTGTAGCCCTACCATTCTGTGGGAAAGCCATAAGGCTTACGTTCGAGGATTCCTGATCTCCCTTGCCTCCAGAATCAAGAAAGACAACCGAAAAACCCTAGATGACCTATTGTCTCGAATCGCACATATTGAGAGACTTCACAAACGTTCCCTTGCTGATGCTGCCCAAAAAGAACTGTGCACATTGAGAGAACGTCTGAGAGATCACCTTAACCGTCAAACGGCTAAATACCATCTGCACTATAAAAAATTACTCTACGCCCATGGCGACAAAGGGAGCCGCATAATGACTAATCTCCTCAAGAAAGAGAGGAAAAAACTCTTTATTCCTAAGATCCGCTCTGCCGCCGGCTCTATGGTCTCCTCTACCGAAGGCATCGCCAATGAATTCCTTTCTTTTTATACCAAACTCTACAATTTGGCTGCTGAATCCCCGGATATGCCAATAGAGGAAAAAAAGTCTAAAATTGATCTTTTTCTAGCCTCCTTGACCCTGCCAACGCTCCCAGCAGAGGCATCCGCGGACCTTCTCGCACCTATTACCCAAGAGGAGGTTGGTTTAGTCCTTGACAGCTTCCATGTAGGGAAGAGCCCAGGCCCGGATGGACTTCCCTTGCGCTACTTTAAGAAATTTCGAGACCTTCTTATTCCCCAACTCACCCAGTGGTGTAATGCTCTACTTAATGGGACTTCTCTTCCAACTCAGGCACAGGAAGCTCATGTCACTCTGATACACAAGGAAGGGAAGGACCCAACAGAATGTGGGAATTACAGGCCTACTTCGCTGTTAAATACAGATATCAAGATCTGGGCAAAGGTGTTGTCTCAGAGACTTCAACCCTTTGTCCCTGGACTTATCAAGGATGAGCAATCAGGTTTTGTCACAGGAAGAGAAGGCAGACATAATCTAATGAAACTTATCCCAGCTATGACCTATGCTCGCTCTGCTAAACTCCCATTAATATTTCTTAGTGTCGATGCCGAAAAGGCATTCGACAGAGTCGAATGGTCCTTCCTTGATGCTACACTAACCAAATTCGGCCTTCCCGACAGATTTATCTCTGCCGTTTTCTCGCTCTACCACCAACCCTCTGCAAGGTTACGTGTCAATGGAACATTGTCCGATAGTTTTAAGATACTGAACGGTACGAGACAAGGGTGTCCACTCTCCCCTACCCTCTTCACCCTATTCATTGAAACTCTTTTACAAGCTGTACGCCAAGAACCAAGAATTCAAGGTGTTCCTCTGCATGGCTCGGAGCTCTATGCCACTGCATTTGCGGACGATATTTTATTTACAATCACCAACCCGGAAGATGGCCTCCCAGCTCTTATAGACAGACTCTCGGAGTTCGGGAGATTATCAGGTTACAAGACCAATTTCTCTAAGTCTGTGATTCTGAATATAACATTGTCGAGAGATATGGTGACTAGGCTCAAACCTCGCACCCCCTTTGTTTGGGCAGACTCAGAGATCAAATACCTTGGAATTCAACTCACCGCTGATCCCGCTACCTTGTATTCTAGAAATTTTCCACCGTTTCTGGATGAACTGAGAAGACTACTTGCTAAATATACTACCCTACCTGTATCATGGTTTGGTCGTAAAGCTATTATACAAACATATATTCTACCAAAATTCCTCTACAAACTAGCCATGCTGCCTGTCATTATCCCGAAGTCTTACTTTAAATCTATTAGATCAGTTCTGTCTAAATTTATCTGGCGTGGCAAAACTCCCAGATTGGCTTGGTCACTCATCACCAAACGTAAGTCCGAAGGCGGAATGGGACTACCAAACTTATATGACTACTACAAATCCACTCTACTGAGCTGGTGGCTGGAACTCGTTGCTCCATTGCAATCTCCGTCATCGTCCGTCTTATTCTCAAAATTATTCGGCTCCTCTTACCTGAGACGTCTCTGGCTCCCACAACATACTACCGTAAGATCCGGTACTTCAGATCACTTCATTGATAGTGCCCCTCTTATCTGGTCTCTTATGGGCGAAGCGTTAGCACCGAAGCCTTCTCCTCTGACACCGCTGGGCCTCATACCAGACCTTCTAGGTATTGATGTTGACCCCTACCGTTCACTGTGGGACAAGCTCAACTCTCTTACTATACTGGACGTTTTGAGTGAGAATACCCTTTTGCCACTTGAGGAAATTCTTTCCCGAGTTCCTGACTTGTCAATCTCTTTTCTGCACAAAGCTCATCTTCGACAGATTTTCTCCAAATTAGTATCTTCGGTACATCTACGAGCGGAGCTAACACCATTTGAAAAGATCCTACAGTCGCCCACCAGAATGCTTCGGAAAATATCTCACCTCCTACATCACCATGTTTCCCCTGCGTCTTTCTATAAACCTGCTTTCCTGACTTCTTGGGAAATGGAACTAAACCTACATCTCACACCCGAACAAGTGGAGTCTATTTTATCCCACTCACACGGTATATCCCCGTGCGTACGGATCCAAGAGAATCATTATAAACTAATTACTAGATGGTACCGTACCCCTATATGGCTACACCACAAAAAACTTGCACCAGATGATATTTGTTGGAGATGTTCTACCGCCAAGGGTTCGTATGTGCATATCTGGTGGGACTGCCCCCTCATTAGACCTTTCTGGGAATCAATCCAATCTCTGATTCGTTCCATATATTGCAACTCGTTTGTCATCACTCCGGAGATGATCTTTCTCAACATGCATTCAACAGGTTATGACCCAAAAAAGGACAAACTTGTGAACCACCTCCTATCTGCAGCTAAGTTGATAATACCCCTATACTGGTTACAAAAAATCACCCCTCCCTATACCGTTTGGGAGGATAAAGTCTCGCAGATTGCTCGCTTTGAAGAACTCCTTAGCTGCTCACAGAGATCCATTGAAACGTACAAGCAAGTCTGGACTCCATGGTTGATCCGTTCCTACCTCAGTAATAACTGATGGCTTATTGGTTCTTATATCCGAACATTGTGTGGACATGTTTCTGTCTTAAATCTGATATCCTCTGCCTCACTTTTCCTCATTTCCTCATTTTCTACTTCTGTATTTCTACTTACACTCTTACCTCTCCACTTCACCACTATCCTCTCTCTCCCTCTTCTTCCTCTCCCCCTCCCCTCTACTTTATTTCCCGACTTGGTGGTTGTACTACGATTATGTATTTATAGCCTTGTGATATGATCCTATACATATGCTTACTGATTTATCACTAGTCTATTATTCTTGTAATACCCTTTGTTTATTTTGCTTTTATGTTCAATAAACTTCTGAATTAAAAAAAAAAAAAAAAAAAATGATAAGGGTGCCCATACTTTTGCACCGGTCAAATTTTGGTTTAATGCAAATTGCACATTTTCTGTTAGTACAATAAACCTCATTTCAATCCTGAAATATTACTGTGTCCATCAGTTATTAGATATATCAAACTGAAATGGCTGTTGCAAACACCAAAATATTTAGAACAAAAAATGATTAAGATTAATAGGGGTGCCCAATCTTTTTCATAGGACTGTATATAGCGGCTCAAATACAAAGTAACTTCAACACAAAAGTCTCACGTATTCTCTGAATTACAGAAAAAACAAGATACAAAGTTACATTTCATATCCCATCCCTTATACACAGTACGAAAACCTTACCCACACCTGTATATACCCACTGCTACAATCACCGCAGACGAAGTCGCGGGTACCAGCTAGTCAACTATATTTGTTTAACTGTCTCTGAGTCTGTAAAGAATGGATGACATGTGGATATCATCAAGTTTTTTTTCAAGGACTAATAGACTTTAATTGGTTTGATGCATCCATGATGCCTCAGTGTCAGTGAGAAAAAAAAAGGATGCGCTTTAGTTTTTTTTTTTTTTATTGGTGAACTTACAGTCTACAAAAAACACTGACATTTCAATAAACCAAAATGTGGATGTCACATGTATGTGAAAGGTGGACATGTGAATAGGGCCTTAGAGCCACAGAAAGGCTGGAATGAATGACTACACCCTGCCCAGTGAGCAGCTCCAGAAAAATACCAGCACAAAGAAAATACAACCTCAGAAGTAATGAAATCCAAATCACACTCTAGTCAAAATAAATATGTAGGTTTTTTGTGTTTGTTTTTTTTAAAGCGAAAGAATGTATATAAGATATATACCATAACTTAAGGGGGTTCACACTACTGTTTGTAGCATGTGTTATAAAATGTTAACAACAGACACTAACAGATCCAACATAAATTGATTTCAATGGAATTTGATCTGTTGTCCGCTAGTATCCTTGTTCACCAAACCCATTGCATGTCAGTTTTTCAGCGGACATAATAATAACACAGAGTGCAGAACTTTTGTGTCCATTTAAAATAGTGAACGTTAAGCGTTCATTGTTTTGTAATTGCTTTGTTTTGTTTTGTAATTGTATTGCTAATGGACAGCAATGGACGGTCGTCCATTATATTGTTAGTTTTTGCTTTCTGTTTCATTTCTGCCCATGCTCAGAAAGCAGAAGAAGAAAAAAAGCAAAAAAACAGCCAGTATAGAAGCGGACAATAACAGACACTAACTGATGCTAATGTGTCCGTTTTTAAACCGATCCTTTAAGTGGACACATTAACATTAGTTAGTGTCAGTAAATGTCCGTTATGATAGGCGTCCATTTTTTATTATTTTTTTTAAATAGACTTTCAGAACGGACATCCCACAGTAGTATAATGCAAATTCAACAGATTCACATTCAACAATCTGGATTCACAATTGCGTTGGTGTTGCCATAAGAGACTCCGCCGCAGAATCTGCTTAAAATCAGCAAGAGAAAAGTCCTGCAAGGACTTTTTCTTACCGATGGTTTCAGCATACAACCGACAGAAACCTAGTATTTTTAAGTGGACAGGGTCTCTGTCTTTCAGGTCTGTGTGTGGACCCAAAAGGTGGAAACCTGAGAGCTAGTGTGAACCTATCATAAAGGGGTCCATGTGTTATCACATGGGGAAAAAAATAGTCATTTGCATGAGGCATTACAACAGGAGCCCATGTGGTTCATAGTTGAAGGCATTCTACATGTATTACATAACTAATGTCAGCTCTGTCTTCTGCCAATGTAACCCACCTATAACATGAAGACACGTTTAGATTTTTTTCAGTTTCCAATCTGTCCCTGATGGGACTATCCAGATCTACTATGAACTAGTCAAATCCCCACTCATATTGAAAAAACAAACATGTCTCTCTGCTGGAGGGAGTCATGTTGTCTGGAATCATTTCCCTTAGGATCTGTGTCTTGGACGCACAGAGTTCACTTTAGCAATACTACTCTGGAATGTCTAATCTGGAAGGTTTAATATTTCAGTATTAAAATAGTCCACAATGAACAAAAAAGAATGACCTTTGTAATAAAAAAAAATTTTTGGTTTCAATTACGTGTATCAAATCCATTAAAGTCTAATTTTTTAAAAATACAAACATTGCATTGTATGCTTTCCTAATAAAGTATTTGTGATAAAGTATTGGTGACTTACAGTGGGGAAATGAGAACATGTTGAACAAGAGGTTAAAATCAAGCAATAAATTATTAAACCTTGATTTATCTTGGAAAATGATTTGACATATTGTTTTCTATGTCCCTCACAAATTCACTTTTACCACAGCAACATCTCTGACACATTAAAAACAGCCCCACATGACATTCAGTTATCCTGAATGTACTGATATGGGAAGAACGTCTGTCCGACATCAGCACTGTTGGCAGGAGCACAAGTGTTGCAAAAATGTTTGACCTTCATGTGCTTGAAAAGACTGAGCACACAATATGAGAGATAAAAGCAGTGAATGACCTGTAGTGGTTAACTACTGTACATTTACAGATACGTAAAACTTTGCTAATGTTCCTATATTGTGTGATTTATTTATTCTTTGTACTTATAGAGCACCAATATAATTGTACTCTGCAGCATGTTACCAACCAGTGGCATAACTAGGAATGGCGGGGCCCCGTGGCAAACTTTTGACATGGGACCCCCTCCTCCGCACTCTATTATGTCCCTTAGTAAGCCCTGCACACAGTATTATGTCCCTTAGTGTCCCCTGCACACAGTATTATCCCCCATAGTGGCCCCTGCACACAGTATTATCCCCCATAGTGGCCCCTGCACACAGTATTATAGCCCATAGTGGTCCCTGCACACGGTATTATGTCCCTTAGTGGCCCCTGCACACAGTATTATGCCCCATAGTGGCCTCTGCACACAGTATTATGTCCCTTAGTGGCCCCTGCACACAGTATTATGCCCCATAGTGTCCCCTGCACACAGTATTATCCCCCATAGTGGCCCCTGCACACAGTATTATAGCCCATAGTGGTCCCTGCACACGGTATTATGTCCCTTAGTGGCCCCTGCACACAGTATTATGCCCCATAGTGGCCCCTGCACACAGTATTATGTCCCTTAGTGGCCCCTGCACACAGTATTATAGCTCATAGTGGACATCCATAAACAATTATTATACTCTGGGGTCTTTTCAGACCCCAGAGTATAATAATCGGAGACCGGGGGAATAAAAACATAAAAAATTACTATTTCTTACCTGTCCCTGGCTCCTACGCTGTCTTCTCCGCTGCCGTCCTTGTTCTATGACGTCGGACGTCACATGACCCGGGAAGCAGGCCGGGTTCATGTGACGTCAGAGACGTCAGCCAAGAAGGAAGGAGGCCTGGCAGGATCGTGGAGAGGTAAGTAACTGTGTTTGTTACGCTCCCCGTATAATGATAGCAGCGGTAGCGGCTGTCACCGGGCCCTAATGTCCCGGGCCCTGTGGCAGCTGCCTCCGCTGCTATGGCGGTAGTTACTAGTTATGCCCCTGTTGCTAACCCTAATACAGGGTTGCCACCATTAGGCAGGTGCCAATATCTTATTTGTACTAGTCTCAGTGGAGGCTAGATTTTTTAAGCTCCGTGATCTCTATGTATATATTAAGGTGCATTATACAGTGTGGAAACTACCAATACAGGGCCATTATACTGTGAGGGGGGTGCTAATAATGGGGCATTACACTGTGTGTTGGCTGGAACTTAAGAGGCATTATACTATGTGGGGCTGCAATTCTGAGGGCATTACACGGTGCATAGTCCACTAAGGGGGACAGTAAACTGTTTAGGGGGCACTATAATATGTGGCTCCATTAAGGGGACAGTATACTGTGTGAGGATACAAAATGGGCATTTAAGAGAGCATAATACTGTATTGAGGACACACTTTTTTTTCTTAGAAAACCGTTGCATTAAGCCACACTCCTAAGGTCCCTTGTGCCGTCCCTGCACTGGCTGTGCTTCCGCAGCCCCATTCATTCAATGAATAGGAGCCGTGGAAGCATGGCCGCAAAACTGGACAAGACTAGGACCAGTCCTGAGTTTTGTGGCCTGGACTGTCGGCCCACAAGCGGAACCATGTAATTCATAGTCGTGTGCATGGGTTGACAGAAATTAATGGGTCAGTGTGCTATCCGGGAAAAAGCCAAATAGCACACTGTACTATGCCACGGTCATCTGCAAGGGGCCTCAACCACATTTTTTTTAATTTTTTTTGTGAAAAGTTGGCAATTCTCCCCTAGTAGGGAGTAAAATATATATACCCTAAGAGCGGGTATTCGGATTTCTTGGGAACTATACTAGAAGACTTTTCGGGAAGTTTTAAGAAAACTAAGGAAAATAGTTACCGGTATATATTTACTTTTCATATTCTTCATCTATCCCTCAAAGCTGGTAGACATCAATTCGACAGTTTTACTATGCCGGGGCTGACAACAGATCCATTTTCTCTTAGTATACTGTGACTGTGCGCTCCAATGGCTGCTGTAAGAATGGGAAGTCACTATTGATAGGGTGTCACAATACTATAGAAATATGTGCGTATTTCTGTACATTATAGTTCCTTCTCACAAGTCAATGGAGAGTCCAACATACAGTAGATTGGATATACAGAAATCTGCACGCTATTAAGGGATACAGCACAAATATCCCCTGCTATACAATAGTTACCAGGAGCAGTGACCCTTTAGTGACTGGTCTCTTCTAGGCCTTGATGACCAAATAATTTTTTGTCTTTTTCTATTGTCACATATCAAACAATATAGCTTTTTTTATTTATATGTCAATGTAACTGTATAAGAACAAATTTTTAGGGGGGACAAGTGGTAGTATGTAATTGCACCACTTTGGGGTAGATACACCAGAATAACTTTTATTAACTCTTTTCGGGAAGAAACAGAAAAAAAAAACATCAGCAATTTTGCAATTGCCTTTTTAAGATCTAAATTTTGTGGCCGTATGGCTTAAAGGGGCTCTATCATTGGGAAAACTCATTTTTAGATAAGCACATCCTTGCATAGGCTTTAGAAAGTCTATTCCACACCTACCTTTTGTATGTAGATTGCCTCAGCAGATTATGAATAAGTCCATTTTTATTGATATGTTAATGAGCTTAGACCATGCATCGGAATTGGCACTGTGCACTGTCTGCTCTGTGTATGTATAGCAGAGGCTGCTGTGCTGATGACTCCTCTCTGCTGTATATACACATAGAGCAGACTGTGATCACAGACACTTCTGGTGCACAGGGAAGCTAATTAACATACATCTAAAAATGGATTTATTCCAAATCTACTGAGGCAATTTATATACAAAAGGTAGGTGTGGAATAGCCTTTCTAAAGCCTATGCAAGGATGTGATTAGTAAAAAATGACTTTTCCCAATGGTAGAGCCCCTTTAAATAACCTGATAAATGGATTCACTGGATCGATACAATTTACCCTTTAATGACGTGATACTATAACTTTGAGATACTTTAACTAACATAAGTGATTTTAAGAATGTTTTTGCATGGCACATTGTACTTCATGTTAGTGGTAAACAGTGGTCAATATTCTTAGCATTTGTATATAAAAAAAAATTGGAAATTTGGAAACATTTGCACTTTTTAAAATGTGAAATGCCCTGCCTTTCAAACAGATAGTCATACTACACAAATACATTAATAAATGTTATCTATCATACCTCTGCTTTATATTGGCATCATCTTTTAATTGTCCTTTATGAAGCTTACAATTCTAAGGCTCCATTCCCACGGAGTAACGCGCCGCTCATTTAGACACGTAAAAGGCGCTTCAAAACAGATTCCATTGACTTCAATGGATTCCGGCTTACGCACGATACCCATTGAAATTAATAGGTTATAAAGCCTGCCATTGATTTCAATGTGTAGCGCTCGTAAGCCGGCACCCATTGAAGTCAATGGGATCTGTTTTGAAGCGCCTCGCTCTGACACGTGTTTATGTGTCTAAATGAGCGGCACGTTACTCCATGGGAACGGAGCCTTACAGCGATTTTCCAAATTTACAAGAACATTTCCCAAACCGATATGTTAGAGAACACTTCAATTCTGAAGGGGATTTTTAAAAGCCTACATATTACAAATAAATCCCTGTAAAGTGGATGGGATTCAGTACGTTGTGGAAAAGTATACGCAGCGGACACGCTGTGATTTCCAAAACCTCTCGGTCTTTCTGTGAAAAGTGCTGCGGTAAAAACTGCAGTATGTTGCCATCACATTTTAGGCCTTATCCTAAAATGCTTTGTTTTGGATTTTTTTTTTAAACCATTCTTAGTGACAGTAAAATAACATTACAGTTAAATTGCTCAGGTCCTTACAGACAATACACCATATGTGTGTTATGTTTTATCATTTATTAAACATTTTGGGATGGGGAATTAATGATGATAACTTTGATTACAAGATCGGATTATAATGGGGCAGTGGGCAATTACTGGGACCCCTGGATCTGGGCAATTACACATTTCGCCCTATTCATAATCTGACCCTGGTTGTTATCAACATTTTCATTAGCAAAATTGAGTCATTTAAGTTTCACCCTTCCTCACGCAGCGCTTTTCACAGACAGACCTCATAGGTTTCACTGCAGACTTTCTGCTTCAGTTATAACTATATAGAAACCGCCTGCGTTTTTGTAGGTATAATTGACATGCTTCAGTTTTCAAAAACGTGATAGTTTTGGAAATTGCAGAATTTCTGCTGCGCATATTTTTCTGCAATGTGTGGATAGAATTCACTACAATCCTATCCACTTTACTGGAACTGTAAAATGTCACGTTTTTTTGCTGAGGCCAAACCCCGGCATTTACGCCTTGTTGGGCACCGGGGCTACTGTACATTCACACAACAGTGATTAATGGCCGCATGACAGATTTTTTTTTTTTTAATGATTGCTACATGGCAACATTAAAGGGGTATTCCCATGTACATAATCATATCTATATTTGTAGATAATTAAAAGTTAAACATTTTTGCAAATATAAGTAATTAAAAATTCTGAAAAGTTTTAAAGATTTTCTCTAACTTTCTTAGTGGTGACAGTCTGTTATCTTGATCGGTTGCCAATGGATACGACCACTAATGCAGAAACTTTCTATGGTCTGGGACTTGTCAGGAGCCAGCTATGATTTTCTTATTGTAGCTGGGTTATCAGGCAGGGGCACTACATGTATCAGAAGATATCCCGGCCACAATAAAGAAATCATGGCGGATTATCTGACCTTAGAAAGTTTCTGCATTGGTGGTCGTATCCATGGCAACCGATCAAGATGACAGACTGTCACCACAAGATATTTAGAGAAAATCTTTAAAACTCTGCAAAATAGTCCGTATTTTTCGGACTATAAGACGCACTTTTTTCCCCCCAAATTTGGGGGGAAAAGAAGGGTGCGTCTTATAGTCCGAATGTGGCGCCCGCCGTAATAGAGAGGCAGATGTCGGCAAGGGATAGACGCCGGAGCCTGAGACATCGCTGCGCTCCTCTGCCCTGCATGAAGCCAGCAGCGGGAGGAGTGATGCTATTTCGCTCCTCCGTCCCCCCCGCCGCTGGCTTCAGGCAGGGCAGAGGAGCGATGTCTCAGGCCCGGCACCTGTGCCAGCGTCTATCCGTCGCCGGCATCCGCCTCTCTAGTACAGCGGATGCCGAGTCAGTATCGGTGGCCCCTTCTCCCCCAGGGCCGGTCCCCACCGGCCCGGTACCTGTAAAGTTGCAGGCCGGCTCCTGCGCGGCGATATCGCAGGAGCCGACCTGTTCGGGTGACAGCCGGGAGCCTAATGAGGCTCCCCGGCCTGTCACTGCTGTATTAGTATTGCGGCTGGTCTCTATGACCAGCCGTAATACTAATATACAGAATGTCCCATAGACGGCAATACAGTTGTATTGCCGTCTATGGGACTTGCAATCAAGCGACCGCAGGTTCAAGCCCCCGGGGGGGAATAAAATAGTAAAAAAAAAAAAAAAACTTTAAAAATATGAAATAAATAAAAGTTCTAAATCACCTCCTGTCCCTAGAATATATATATATATATATATATATATATATATATATATATAAAAAGAAAATCATATATCATAAACCACTGGGTTTCAATACAAGGTGATCTAAGCAATAGATAGTCCCCAAAAATGGTATAATTAAAAAGTACTTCTGGCCCCGCAAAAAAAAACACTCTATGCATCTCCGTACAGCTGCATGGTCACCTGTCAATGTGGCCTTGCAGCTGTTGCAAAACTACAACTCCCATATATTAAATATTTTACCATTTTTTGCTTCCAAATTTTTTTCCCCTATTTTCCTCCTCTAAAACCTAGGTGCGTCTTATAGTCCGAAAAATACTTATATTTGCAAAAATGTTTAACTTTTAATTATCTAGGAGGCTATTCACATGATTATTACTTTGATGGTCCATTGTCACGGGCCATCAAAATATAGGTCATGTCCTATTTTTGTCTGTTCTCATTGATCCATCCATACACTGTAATGTATGTGGAATCCATGAAAACGGGTGCCCCCCTGGGCAGAGTTTATTGGGATATTCGCCAGGATTGTTTCTGAAAACACAAGTGAAAAAGTTGTAGGTAAATTAATTATATTTAGCATGTATGACTAGTTCTAGTATTGGTAAAGTTCTTAGGATCCATGAACACAGTGTTTTTTGTTCCGGATTCTGACACGGAATCTGTATTAGAATCCGTGCGGAAAAGAGCCTCCCATTGACTTCAGTTGGTTTCTTTTTACCGTGAGGGACCCATTGAAGTCAATGGGAGGCTTTTTTTACATGCGAACTCTGATGTGGATTCTGCATCAGAATCCGCGCCAGAAAACTCTGTGTTTATGGATCCTTAGGCCAGGGACCCATGGGACGGAAATGCCGCGATTTGGCTGTGGCTGAAACGCCACGGTAAAAATCGCAGTGTTTTACAGTACTTGCAAAAAGAATGGGATTCATGCGAATCTTATGCCCACTTTGCGGAAAAAATTGCAGCGCAGACATACTGCGATTTCCAAAACCATTGTGGTTTTGAAAATCGCAGCATGTCAATTTTATCTACGGAAACTCCGGCGGCTTTCTCATAGGTATAATTGTAACAGAAAGTCCACGGAGGAAAACTCAGTGAACTTTCTGATCAAAGCGCTGCGGGAAGAACTGTAATGCGTTCACGTCACGGTTGTTCCCACAGCACTTTAGCGCGGCGGTTCCGGCCCATGGGGCTTTAGCCTTAGGGCTAGTTCATATAGGGTTCCGCATGAACACATACCGTCACGGCTTTCCACTCTGGATGGCCCAAATGAATGATGGCCCAAATTTGAGGCGTATTCCGAGTCAAAATCCGCCCCTTCCTGCCCGGTGTGAACTAGCCCTTAGTATTCATATCCACCCTCCACTGCTATCTTTTTTTACATGTCTTTATGAAATAAGACAAAACAACACCATTCATTGAGCACAGTGTATGAATGTGTAGGAGCCAAGTATAGTACATACAGGCAGAACAGAGGAGCTAACCTTTTCTAGCAGCCCATTAAGCGTTATTAAATAGGCTAAGCAGTTTTTCTATTAGCTGTCTTGGTAAGGTAATGAAACAGCAGCTGTGATCATAACAAAGGTTGTGTCTGCAGGTATATGCTTCCATATTGCAAGTTTAGCTCTCGTTTCAGAGACAAGAGGAGGTTAGAGGTAATGCTGCTGTTTTGAAGCTCCTCTTCATAACATTTCATACTAATTGAATTCACTATGAACACTGCTGTGTTTCGGAGCTGTCACTGAATGACCTGATCATTGATTTGCTTCTAATTTCGACATTACCAGTTTTAACAATTTAGTTCTAAGGGAATGATTTAAGTCACTAAATGACTATAGTCAGGCTGGTGATTCACGTTACAAAAATGCCACGATTTTGCCTTGGTGGAAATGCCGTGACAAAAAATGCAGCGTTTTACAGTACCTGCAAAGAGGATGGGATTCTGGCTAATCCCATCCACACATTGCAGAAAAAAATGCCTTTTTTTTTTTTTTTAAATTGCAACGTTAATCATACCTACTGAAACACTGATGGTTTCCATGTAGGTATAGCAAGGGCAGAATGCCCCCAGAGTGAAACTTGCGGAGGCCGCCTCAGGTTTCGGTCCAAAATACGGGTAGCCGGGTATTGGCACTCCGATCCGGATTAGGCCAAAATGAATGGACCTAGCCTGAAGTGTCTTCAGGCGGATTCGCGAGGCGAATCCGCCTGAAGAATGAGCATGTCACTTCTTTTTTCTGGGAGCCAGTACAAATGACTCCCGGAAAAGAGAACTGACCGGCCCCCATTGATTTCTTCTGATGACGCTTCCATGGTTATATTTGTCCAGGTATTACTGAACAGCAGAACAATGTGCAATAACGCGAGAGTCTGCTAAATATTCCTGAAGGTCTTTTGCAGTGAAGTGGGGGTTCTAATTTTCCAATCTGGAAATCTTTCGTTTGAATGTTGAATCCCGTTATAGTCTATGGGAAAAACACACTCGTTTCAGGGAAACCAACATTCGACCAATTGGGGTCACCAAATCCACAATGATACCTCAGGGAACTGGGATAGCAGGGGAAGCATGCCTGGGTGCATCTAACACACCCAAGTCCCAGTATCATTATAATTATTATTGCTGCTGCTGCTGCTATTACTACTAATGATTTAGCCAGCCAATGACTGTATACGTTTTTTCCCAATTCCTACATTGTCCCAGTTCCTGTCCCACCTCCCCTGCATAGTTATTGTTGTAAAAAAAAGTGCCAGGGGGGACAACATGGTGGCTCAGTGGTTAGCACTGCAGCCTTGCAGCACTTGTGTCCTGGGTTCAAATCCTGCCAGGAACAACATCTGCAAAGAGTTTGTATGTTCTCCGTGTTTGCGTGGATTTCCTCCTATTCTTCAAAGACATACTGATAGGAAAAAAAAAGTACATTGTGATCCCTATATGGGGCTCACAATCTACATAAAATAAAAAAAAAGCGCCAGGGAAGATGGGAGGGGAATCGAGTTTTTACTGCGTTTACCGCATGGTATTCGACCGAGTACGAGTATTTCCAATACCATAGTATTCGATCAAATACCTACTCGATTGAACACTACTCACTCATCTCTATTTATGAAGTCTACATTTCCTCCACCTACAATATAGTCAGAGATTATATAAACTGTCAAAGTTACTGTGGATTATCTGGGAAAAACACAGTTATACTCTTTCAGCTCTATTGGCTATGATGAGATGAGCGAGTACTATTCGAAATGGCCGTTTCGAATAGTACGCACGAATAGGATTGAATGGAAGCGGCCGGCACGCAGATTTTTCTAGCACATTTTAATCAAAATGTATCAGTCCATATGTTGATACAAGGTAGCCTCATACAGATGGGTCCTTTTCTACAGTAAGCAAATTCACCTCTCCTTGGCCCAGGCCTATAAATGTATTTCAATAGGCAGGGACCAGGTCTTTTCTACTCTAATTTAAAACAGCTTTGATGGGAGGAGGACATGACTAACATAAGCAGGAGAATGACAAGCAAATTTAGAAAATATAATTTATCTTCACTATAAACCCCTTTGTCTGCCTAGACCATTTCCAAACACTAAGCAGAAGGAAATTTGGTATTTCAGCGCCCATTTTATGTGTTCTGCCATCAGCCACTTCAATGATGAAAACTTGGACTGCTACGAACTGGAACCGTATTGTTTTTGGCAAATTCAGGTTCAGTTTTGAGTAACATGACTGCCAGGTTTGAGTATTGAGGCTTCATGGTGAGTGCTTTAATCCTGCCTTTTCAGTGGAGTGATGCACCATCCCAATTGCTGATGCTCTGGAAGGCCATTTCATATGATAGTCAGTCACCCCTTGTAGTGATACCAGTGACACTCACAGTTTATCGATATATGCAGGACACCTGTGGCCACTTGTATTGCATCACATGGCAGAGCTTCTGACTGACATTTTTCAGCAGGATAATGTTCACCCACACACAAGTGTTTCTCAAGAATGTTTCTGCCTGGATGCCAAAAATTTATGGGACCAGTGGGTATACCAGCTTCGGCAACCTACAAGTGTGCAGTATCTACAACATATTTGTGCAAAAGTGCCATAGGATACCATATAGAACCTGTACGACTCCATTCACAGTCATATCTCATCTTGTATCCAGGTTAAAGGTCGCCTATCAGGGGTACAGTTTTCCTCCAATAAATTTGTCAATGAGTGTATATACACATGGATATTAGGATTATACTATACAGTGTTGGCCAAAAGTATTGGCACCCCTGCAGTTTTGTCAGATAATACTCATTTTCTTCCAGAAAATGATTGCAATCACAAATTCTTTGGTATCATTATTTTTATTTAATTTGTCTTCAATGGAAATCCACAAAAAGAATTGTCAAAAAGCCAAATTGGATATAATTCAACACCAAACATAAAACAGGGGGTGGACAAAAGTATTGGCACTGTTTGAAAAATCATGTGATGCTTCTCTAATCTGTGTAATTAACAGCACCTGTTACTTACCTGAGGCAACTAACAGGTGGTGGTAATAACTAAATCACACTTGCAGTCATTTGAAATGCATTAAAGTTGACTCAACCTCTGTCCTGTGTCCTTGTGTGTACCACATTGAGCATGGAGAAAAGAAAGAAGACCAAAGAACTGTCTGAGGACTTGAGAAGCAAAATTGTGAGGAAGCATGAGCAATCTCAAGGCTACAAGTCCATCTCCAAAGACCTGAACGTTCCTGTGTCTACTGTGCGCAGTGTCATCAAGAAGTTTAAAGCCCATGGCACTGTGGCTAACCTCTGTAGATGTGGACGGAAGAGAAAAATTGACGAGAGATTTCAACGCAAGATTGTACGGATGGAGGATAAAGAACCTTGACTAACATCCAAACAAGTTCAAGCTGCCCTGCAGTCCGAAGGTACAACAGTGTCGACCTGTACTATCCGTCAGCGTCTGAATGAAAAGGGACTGTATGGTAGGATACCCAGGAAGACCCCACTTCTTACCCAGAGACAAAAAAAGCCAGGCTGGAGTTTGCCAAAACTTACCTGAGAAAGCCAAAAACGTTTTGGAAGAATGTTACCTGGTCAGATGAGACAAAAATAGAGCTTTTTGGGAAAGGCATCAACATAGAGTTTACAGGAAAAAAAAAGAGGCCTTCAAAGAAAAGAACACGGTCCCTACAGTCAAACATGGCGTGGGTTCCCTGATGTTTTGGGGTTGCTTTGCTGCCTCTGGCACTGGACTGCTTGACCGTGTGCATGGCATTATGAAGTCTGAAGACTACCAACAAATTTTTCAGCATAATGTAGGGCCCAGTGTGAGAAACTGGGTCTCCCTCAGAGGTCATGGGTCTTCCAGCAGGACAATGACCCAAAACACACTTCAAAAAGCACTAGAAAATGGTTTGAGAGGAAGCCCTGGAGACTTCTAAAGTGGCCAGCAATGAGTCCAGACCTGAATCCCATAGAACACCTGTGGAGAGATCTCAACATGGCAGTTTGGAGAAGGCACCCTTCACATCTCAGGGACCTGGAGCAGTTTGCCAAAGAAGAATGGTCTAACATTCCAGCAGAGCATTGTAAGAAACTCATTGATGGTTACCGGAAGCGGTTGTTCACAGTTATTTTGTCTAAAGCTTGTGCTACCAAGTATTAGGCTGAGGGTGCCAATACTTTTGTCCGGCCCATTTTTGGAGTTTTATGTAAAATGATCAATGATTTTACTTTTTTTTCATTCTCTTTTGTGTTTTTTCATTGCAAGCAAAATAAATGAAGATATTAATACTAAAGAGTTTGTGCTTGCAATCATTTTCTGGAAGAAAATGAGTATTATCTGAGAAAATTGCAGGGGTGCCAATATTTTTGGCCAACACTGTATTGTTGTTACTGATCTCTGAAAAATTTATTTTAGGCCAGATAATTTTATATCCAGATTAAATTATACTTGGCTACAATTATTAATCTTTTTCCAAGAACCAAGCTCATAATATGCACAGAGTATTTCTAAGAATGAGCGGCTAAATATATGACTTGACTGAGTCCAATTTAAACACTAGGCTCAATCATAATACAGTCCAGTGTGGAGGAGGTTATCATTGCAGAATCCTTGTCTTGCCTTTACAGACAGCGATCAGACCATTGCTTGTTCAGGTCTCCTAGTGGAACATAAAGAAAAAATAATAAAAAAAAATAATTAAATAAGTAGAGCCCCAAAAATGCATTTTTCCTATATAAAAAAAGCAATAATAAAAGCAATACATATTTGGTATCGACATATCTGTAACAACCTGCACAAAAAAACTAAAATATTATTTAACCTACATGATGAACGTTGTAAAAAAGGAAAATAAACATCAAAAGTAATGATGCTTCGCCATCTCGCCTCACAACAGATGCTATACAAGTCATCAAAAGTGAGGGGTGTAGTTTTCATAATGTCACTCCTTAGGGGATTTCACTTTTCTGGTACCTTAGAGGCGCTGCAAATATCACATGGCATACAGGTAGCAAATATCTAAATATGCACTCCAAGAGTAACATAGTGCTCTTTCCCTTCTGTGCACTGAAGTTTACATCCACATGTATAAGGGGATATTGTCACTCCTTGGGGAGAGACTACCATATAGGTGTGTGGAGACTTATTAAGCCTTTAGCACTCCACTTCGCAAAGGACCATGGGAAGAATATGCAAATCTGTCTTCCATGATGTGATTAGGAAGTCAGCTGCTGCCTCAGTGTTGCAAACCAATAGAAGGCGCTCACTGGAGTGTGCAAGCCTGTCTTCCCTGATGTAGTTAGGAAGACAGAATTCCAGTGAAATAACCCAATAAAGGCTGCTCCCTTTCGCATCATGCTCGACCTTCCAAGAGGCCTTTGTTTTGCAATGACGCTGGGATTATTACCAGGTATAGTCTCTCAATCGAGGACGGCCGTTTCGATGTACTTGCACATGTATGACATTGATGTACCCAGGATAATGTACTTAATGTCATACGTGAGTGTAAACTGCCACAGCTAGGCAGAGAAGGGAAGAACCGCTATTTAGATTTTGGAGCACATATTTAGACGATTAGTTTTTGGGCTCCATGCCACTTTTACAGACTCCTGAAATGCCAGTAAAAAAGGATCCAGGGGTACAGTGAACATTTTTTACTCCAAGTGTTATTACACATATGTACAATATGAGCCTGAAGCTGGGAGTGGTATCACAACTGTGGAAAACATCTTGTGTGGTATCAGTTCCAAAGACGCCTCATTCGGCGAACCTAAACAGGTATAGACCTGTAGCATTGACATCCCACTTGATGAAGGTTCTAGAGCAGGGGTAGGGAACCTTCGGCTCTCTAGCTGCTGTGAAACTACAACTCCCATCATGCTCCTTTCACTTCCATGGGAGTCCCAAGAACAGCAGAGCAAGTATAGATGCTGGGAGTTGTAGTTTTGCAACAGCTGGAGAGCCGTACGTTCCCTATCCCTGTTCTAGAGAGACTGGTCCTGACACATCTCTGACCTCTAGTGAGCTCTGTTATGGACCCTCTCTAGTTTTCCTACCGACCGGGCATTGGGGTGGATGATGCCATGTGCTCCCATCAAGAGATAAGTAGAAAGTACTTCCTATATATTCCTCATTACTTTTCAAACCACTTTTGACTTTGGCTCAAAAAACCACAAAATCTACAACAGAAAAGGCAGCTTTTCCACAGTTTAGGACCTCAGCTTAAATGACTTATTTTATTTAGAAAACTATTTTCAGAATAGCAGTACCACACTCAGTTGTTTTAAAGACCATTTTATATTATTAGCATCAAGCAGAGGCATGAGAACTGGATGGACAAAAAAAAAACAACAACAAAAAACGCAATATCTGCATATTATTTTATATATTATTGTAAATCAGTTGAAATATTTTACATAGACTTAAGGAAACAGTACTTCACAGACCTTTACCAAAACAAGTGCCAACTAGAGATGAGCGAACAGTAAAATATTCAATATTCGATATTCGTTTTGAATAGCCCCTTAATATTCGACTATTCGAACGAATATCAAACCCCATTATAGTCTATCAGGAAAAAAATGCTCGTTTCAGGGGATCCCACTCTTTGAATCAGGAGAGTCACCAAGTTCACTATGACACCCCAGGAAATGATGCCAACACCCTGGAATACAACTGGGACAGCAGGGGAAGCATGTCTCTGATGTAGCAGAGCTGTGTGTGCAGCAGGGGTCAGCGCACACTCAGCTCTGCTACATCTCCGCCGGTGTAGCAGAGCTCAGCGCACGGCCAGCTCTGCTTCATCTCCAGTGTAGCAGAGCTGGCCGTGCGCTGAGCTCGGCTGCATCTCTGGAGTAGCCGAGCTGAGAGCACGGCCAGCTCTGCTTCATCTCCGGTGTAGCAGTAATGGCCATGCGCTCAGCTCGTCTGCATCTCTGGAGTAGCTGAGCGCACGGCCAGCTCTGCTTCATCTCTGGTGTAGCAATGCTGGCCGTGCGCTCAGCTCGGCTGCATCTCCGGTGTACCCGAGCTGAGCACACGGCCAGCTCTGCTACATCTTGGCATAGGAATGCATTGACCAGCGTTGATTGGCCGAATGCCATACAGAGTACAGCATTCGGCCAATCAATGCTGGTTCTGCTGGAGGAGGTGGAGTCTAAGATCGGTCCACAGCAGTCTCCATTCTGGTCCGATCTTAGACTCCACCTCCTCACAGACGAGCCTCCGGCAGAACCAGCATTGATTGGCCGAATGCTGTACTCCATATGGCATTTGGCCAAGCAACGCTGGTCAATGCATTCCTATGGGAGAAAGTCAGCTCGCGTATATCACAAGCTGACAGGGATTCCGACCAGATAGAGACCCAAAGAGCTGGGTGAGTAACGTTCCCACCTAAATAAAGGTAATCCCTAGCTAACCCTGCGAGTACATCTATCCCTGTCTCACAGTCACATAGTTCACAGTCTCAAATTAACTAAATGTTAAATCCACCATTTGTATAAATTGGAGGTCACCTGATTTAGCCAGCCAATTACCATTTTCGATGCCTCCTTTGTTGTAGTTCCTGTCCCACCTTCCCTGCGCAGTTATTGGTGCAAAAAAAGCACCAGGGAAGGTGGAAGGGGATATGAATTTTTAGTGCATTTGCCTCGTGGTATTCGATTGGAATCGCATACCTCGAACGGCCTGATATTCGATCGAATATCAATTCGATCGAACAGTGTTCGCTCATCTCTAATGCCAACAACATTATGTGTTGTACAGAAAGTTTTTTTTTAACAATTATTTGCAGCCATGGATCTATGTTCCTTATTGTAAAGAGCAGTGAAAATACTGCAATGTAGGTGAAGGATAACTCAAGATTCAGTTCCTTCTGGTGTGGCTTCCAAATCACTGGACAGTGATCTGCCACAATATTGAAAAAGCACTGTAGTAATTTGTCCCTTCTCTTTAAAACTGAGTCTCTGTGTAGTATAATCTTATTGAATAACTTACTGTACAGTTATGTGCTCTCACCAGAGCACTGACCTCCTCTCAGCTCTTTTGAAGGACATAATAGTAGGGCGAAAATTACCCACCCTTCTATGCCAGAAATCTGATGTAGGACTGGTGCATCTTAGGAGCACAGTAAATATTAGTACCCAGGCTATTTTTCATCTAACACTATTCCTGTATAAATATGTCTGCCTTCAGATATTGTGTTATACCAGCCTGATGAAGGGATAGCTTTAGTATCCCGAAAGCTCGCAATATGTCATCATTTTTTAAGTTAGCCATTAATAAAGGTATCAACTACTGAGGACTTCTCTCAAAAATTTTTTATTTCATACCCAGGCTGTGACACTGATATTTTTCTAAGTGGGCAGAGCATGTTGGGGATCGAGAAAACTGTCATGACTTAAAACTGAATCGTGGCTGGTAGATTTCAGTTCAAGTGTATGAAACCTCCCAGAGTTATTAATTCTGGCTTATCTTGTGCCAGCAGTGGAAAGGATTGAGACTGGTTTAAGAATACTGGTTTAACACACTAGTATTAATACATTCTAATCAGTGTTTCCTTTATGAACATTCACTCACAATACAGGTTTATTAGACTCTCAATATGATTCCCATAGACCTGCATTGTGAGTTTAACGTCCTGTTTATATAGGAAACACTGTCTCAAATTTTCTAAAAGTTAGTATAAATATATACAAGTAGTGTGTAAACGCAACCGATTTAACATAGGGGCTTATGCTGGCTGTTAAACCTGATTTATCTTTAAAGATGTAATTTAAAGATTGCTCCAAGTTGCTCTATGTCATAGTCATAACTAGAGATGAGCGAACAGTGTTCTATCGAACACATGTTCGATCGGATATCAGGGTGTTCGCCATGTTCGAATCGAATCGAACACCACGTGGTAAAGTGCGCCAAAATTCGATTCCCCTCCCACCTTCCCTGGCGCCTTTTTTGCACCAATAACAGCGCAGGGGAGGTGGGACAGGAACTACGACACTGGGGGCATTGAAAAAAATTGGAAAAAGTCATTGGCTGCCGAAATCAGGTGACCTCCATTTTAGACGAATAGTGGATTTCAAATCCGGGTCATATGAGAATGTGAACTTTGTGACTATGAGACAGGGATAGCTGTACAGGCAGGGATAGCTAGGGATAACCTTTATTTAGGGGGGAATGTTATTAAAAATAACTTTTTGGGGCTCTATCGGGTGTGTAATTGTGATTTTTGTGAGATAAACTTTTTCCCATAGGGATGCATTGGCCAGCGCTGATTGGCCGAATTCCGTACTCTGGCCAATCAGCGCTGGCCAATGCATTCTATTAGCTTGATGAAGCAGAGTGTGCACAAGGGTTCAAGCGCACCCTCGGCTCTGATGTAGCAGAGCCGAGGCTGCACAAGGGTTCAAGCGCACCCTCGGCTCTGATGTAGGAGAGCCGAGGGTGCACTTGAACCCTTGTGCACCCTCAGCTCTGCTACATCAGAGCCGAGGGTGCGCTTGAACCCTTGTGCACACTCTGCTTCATCAAGCTAATAGAATGCATTGGCCAGCGCTGATTGGCCAATGTATTCTATTAGCCTGATGAAGTAGAGCTGAATGTGTGTGCTAAGCACACACATTCAGCTCTACTTCATCGGGCTAATAGAATGCATTGGCCAGCGCTGATTGGCCAGAGTACGGAACTCGACCAATCAGCGCTGGCTCTGCTGGAGGAGGCGGAGTCTAAGATCGCTCCACACCAGTCTCCATTCAGGTCCGACCTTAGACTCCGCCTCCTCCAGCAGAGCCAGCGCTGATTGGCCGAATTCCGTACTCTGGCCAATCAGCACTGGCCAATGCATTCTATTAGCCCGATGAAGTAGAGCTGAATGTGTGTGCTAAGCACACACATTCAGCACTGCTTCATCAAGCCAATACAATGCATTAGCCAGTGCTGATTGGCCAGAGTACGGAATTCGGCCAATCAGCGCTGGCTCTGCTGGAGGAGGCGGAGTCTAAGGTCGGACCTGAATGGAGACTGGTGTGGAGCGATCTTAGACTCCGCCTCCTCCAGCAGAGCCAGCGCTGATTGGTCGAGTTCCGTACTCTGGCCAATCAGCGCTGGCCAATGCATTCTATTAGCCCGATGAAGTAGAGCTGAATGTGTGTGCTTAGCACACACATTCAGCTCTACTTCATCAGGCTAATAGAATACATTGGCCAATCAGCGCTGGCCAATGCATTCTATTAGCTTGATGAAGCAGAGTGTGCACAAGGGTTCAAGCGCACCCTCGGCTCTGATGTAGCAGAGCCGAGGCTGCACAAGGGTTCAAGTGCACCCTCGGCTCTCCTACATCAGAGCCGAGGGTGCGCTTGAACCCTTGTGCAGCCTCGGCTCTGCTACATCAGAGCCGAGGGTGCGCTTGAACCCTTGTGCACACTCTGCTTCATCAAGCTAATAGAATGCATTGGCCAGCACTGATTGGCCAGAGTACGGAATTCGGCCAATCAGCGCTGGCCAATGCATTCTATTAGCCCGATGAAGTAGAGCTGAATGTGTGTGCTAAGCACACACATTCAGCACTGCTTCATCACGCCAATACAATGCATTAGCCAGTGCTGATTGGCCAGAGTACGGAATTCGGCCAATCAGCGCTGGCTCTGCTGGAGGAGGCGGAGTCTAAGATCGCTCCACACCAGTCTCCATTCAGGTCCGACCTTAGACTCCGCCTCCTCCAGCAGAGCCAGCGCTGATTGGCCGAATTCCGTACTCTGGCCAATCAGCGCTGGCCAATGCATTCTATTAGTGTGAACTGAGTTTGCACAGGGGTTCTAGTGCACCCTCGGCTCTGCTACATCAGATTGCTACATCTGATGTAGCAGTGCCGAGTGTGCATCAGATGTGTAGTTGAGCAAAACTGACTCAGCACTGCTAAGTCTGCATTCGCATAGGAATGCATTGGCCAGCCTTCGGCCAATCAGCGCTGGCTCTGCCGGAGGAGGCGGAGTCTAAGGTCGGACCTGAATGGAGACTGGTGTGGAGCGATCTTAGACTCCGCCTCCTCCAGCAGAGCCAGCGCTGATTGGCCGAATTCCGTACTCTGGCCAATCAGCACTGGCTAATGCATTGTATTGGCTTGATGAAGCAGTGCTGAATGTGTGTGCTTAGCACACACATTCAGCTCTACTTCATCGGGCTAATAGAATGCATTGGCCAGCGCTGATTGGCCGAATTCCGTACTCTGGCCAATCAGCACTGGCTAATGCATTGTATTGGCTTGATGAAGCAGTGCTGAATGTGTGTGCTTAGCACACACATTCAGCTCTACTTCATCGGGCTAATAGAATGCATTGGCCAATCAGCGCTGGCCAATGCATTCTATTAGCGTGAACTGAGTTTGCACAGGGGTTCTAGTGCACCCTCGGCTCTGCTACATCAGATTGCTACATCTGATGTAGCAGTGCCGAGTGTGCATCAGATGTGTAGTTGAGCAAAACTGACTCAGCACTGCTAAGTCTGCATTCGCATAGGAATGCATTGGCCAGCCTTCGGCCAATCAGCGCTGGCTCTGCCGGAGGAGGCGGAGTCTAAGGTCGGACCTGAATGGAGACTGGTGTGGAGCGATCTTAGACTCCGCCTCCTCCAGCAGAGCCAGCGCTGATTGGCCGAATTCCGTACTCTGGCCAATCAGCACTGGCTAATGCATTGTATTGGCTTGATGAAGCAGTGCTGAATGTGTGTGCTTAGCACACACATTCAGCTCTACTTCATCGGGCTAATAGAATGCATTGGCCAATCAGCGCTGGCCAATGCATTCTATTAGCGTGAACTGAGTTTGCACAGGGGTTCTAGTGCACCCTCGGCTCTGCTACATCAGATTGCTACATCTGATGTAGCAGTGCCGAGTGTGCATCAGATGTGTAGTTGAGCAAAACTGACTCAGCACTGCTAAGTCTGCATTCGCATAGGAATGCATTGGCCAGCCTTCGGCCAATCAGCGCTGGCTCTGCCGGAGGAGGCGGAGTCTAAGGTCGGACCTGAATGGAGACTGGTGTGGAGCTATCTTAGACTCCGCCTCCTCCAGCAGAGCCAGCGCTGATTGGTCGAGTTCCGTACTCTGGCCAATCAGCACTGGCCAATGCATTTCTATGGGGAAAAGTTAGCTTGCGAAAATCGCAAACTGACAGGGATTTCCATGAAATAAAGTGACTTTTATGCCCCCAGACATGCTTCCCCTGCTGTCCCAGTGTCATTCCAGGGTGTTGGTATCATTTCCTGGGGTGTCATAGTGGACTTGGTGACCCTCCAGACACGAATTTGGGTTTCCCCCTTAACGAGTTTATGTTCCCCATAGACTATAATGGGGTTCGAAACCCATTCGAACACTCGAACAGTGAGCGGCTGTTCGAATCGAATTTCGAACCTCGAACATTTTAGTGTTCGCTCATCTCTAGTCATAACCACAAAAGTAAATATGACACACTGTGTGCAACAGAGGAGTAGGGAGGAGGTCAATGCTCTAAAGGAGAGTACAATAAGTTATATATGTTTTTTGTTTTGCATGTTTCTTTCTTTTTTTTTCTATCCGGGAAAATGTAAACAAAAAAGGAGGGAAATTGTGTCTGTTTTGCACATTTCAAGTTTTTTTTAAAATCTTTTTTAATAGCACAAAGTGGTTTTAAAGGCTGGGGACCCACACAGAAAAATGTGGCATATTACACTCACTGCAAGGTGGATGGAATTCTAGTGATTCCCTTCCACTCATTACAGAAATACATGCAGCAGATACACTACAATTTCCAAAACCGTTCTACACCTACCAAATAAATTTTACCAAAAGACAAGCTACAGTTTTAGGCTAAAGGCCCATGTTAAGGAAACAGTGTTTTTCGTTGCAGATTTTGTTGTGCTTTTTTTGAGCCAAAGTCAAGAGTGACTTGAAATGTAATGGAAAATATAAAAACATTTCCTTTCTGATAAATACATTCCTCACTATGGCTCAAAAAACCACAGCAAAATCTACAATAAAAAAAAACACTGCATTTCCACAGGGGCATTAGCCTTGATTTTTTTTTTTTGCGCAGTTTTTGAAATTACAGCTAGACTAGAGATGAGCGAACACTGTTCGGATCAGCCGATCCGAACAGCACGCTCCCATAGAAATGAATGGAAGCACCTGGCACACAGACTTTGCCGGCGGCCGGCCGCTTAACCCCCCGCGTGCCGGCCGCTTCCATTCATTTCTATGGGAGCATGCTGTGAGCGTGCTGTTCGGAACGGCTGTTCCGAACAGTGTTCACTCATCTCTACTAGAGACACATCAAAACTGCATGCGTTTTTCTAACTTACAGAAATAAAATACAGAGGATACAGGAGGAGAAGGAAGACATTTATTATTGCACATATGTGGTCTACCAACAACTATCTCTCTTTCCACTATCTGTGGATCTAGACTACAAATAAACGAACTGATTCGCAATGAACAAGATTCAACCAGAATTTTACAAAAATGTAGTTTTTTTTCAATAAAACCAAAACCTTTGAGATCTGTCTCGGGCAAGCTAAAGTGGCCTCTGCGACATTGCGCAGTTAAAATACAGAGGATACAAAAGAAGGATCACACGTGCTCTGGGATGTTGGCTGGCTTCTGGCATCACCTGGCAACCTCTCAGCCAATAATGAGTTGTAGATGGAGACCTAAGGGTCCATTCACACGGAGTAAATGCGCGCTCATTTTGGCAAAATACACGTGTAAAAAATAAGACTCCCATTGACTTCAATGACTTTTTTTTACACATGTAAAAACAAAACATGTCAAAATACACGCCAAAAAACACATTAAAAAATTTTGCCAAAATGAGTGTGTACTTACTCCGTGTGAATGGACCCTGACAGTGCTGATGTCACAGACAGAATTTAGAATTTATACAGAGAAAGACAGAGCCATCTTGTGATATGTGTAGGCTGAGGCAAAGATGTGTTCAGGAGTGTAACTAGCAAATACTGGGTCCCTTTTGACTTTAGGCTCCTCCTCCCCTCCCCACACAACATAGTGCCGCATCCCAAAGTGACACCGCTTATAAGTATTTTGTTTTACTGTGCCTCTAGTTATGTATGTATGTATGTATGTTATATTTTGTGTTTCCAGCTTCCTTAATGTGTTTTTCCCTTGGTATCCCCCACTGTTGGCTACCCCTATTCCTTCTTTAGGCTTGGTATAGCCCTGGTCAATCACTGGCCTCTGGGTGTGCTTTGGAGACTTTAGGTTTCTGGAGAACCATTAGAGTTTGCAATTTAGTGAGTGTTGGCACTGTAACAGTAGCTCTGATGTGTTCTTATCAGTCTCTGAGGGAGAGGAGAAACTAAGCTCAAGACTGTTAACAGACTGCCCCGAGACAGGGAAGATTCAACTGTCTACCCATCAGACTGTGCCTTGGAGGATAGGAATCCTGATTCTCCTGGAGCTGTATTATGGGTCCCATCTAGTATATAGGTATTTGGGCCCAAAGGACTTCCTCACATCCAGCTCTCAGAACCATACTCTGGGTGAGGCTGCAGGATTAACCCAGCAGTTAAAGGACTATTTAAAAAAAAAAAAAACAGCACTGCGGTATTGCTATGGTAACTGGCTACTGCGGTAGTCGCACCACTGGTTGTGCTATCATCATCGCTGCATCATCCAAAGCAATTGCTGCAATTTGCTTCTAAGAAAGCAACACCATCATTTCAACTGCAGAATAACAGAAGGAAAACTAGTCGAGCAAAGTTTAGTTACATTCAATACATTTTAAGCAGATGGCCAGAGAAATTATAGAAATAGGAGAAAAGAATAGGAGAATTTCTGCACTGTGCTGTGCTGTGGTGTTCACCCTTTTTACCTGTTTAACATTGCAATAGAGGATTGTTTTTGTAATACATAGTCAGATTTGCCATTGCCTATTAATATTACTGTATGTTGCTGCGCTCTGATCTCTGAATGTTGTACGAGTGTCTTACATTGTGTTAACTAACAAAGTCAGTTCTTTTATTGTAAAAATCTTTTGTTAAGGTTTTATTTGGGAAAAAATAGTGCCTTTTTCGTTAACCAATTCATACAAAATGCCATTATCACAGAGGGAAAAACAAGCTGACTAGTGAAGCTTGTTGTAGTCTGTAGTGCAAACTCACCACTCAGCCAAACATGTCCTGTAGCCTGGTCCATTATATTATGCCATACAGTACGGCCACTGATGTTGCCACAGCTACCACTGCAGAATCCCAGAGTGCTACTGCTTTAAGTGTTTGACTTTTTTGCCTCTGGGTTGTGTTGGTTTGTCCCATACTTTATGTTCTATGTCATGTATATTGTAAGCCAATGGCTCGTCAGTTAATGGAGGGGGTGTACATCTCACCCAGACTACTAAGGTGGGTGAGATGAGAAAACTCCAGAAAGAACATTTCTCAGCAGATAACTATTGTCTGCTGAGGGTTATTTCAAAGTTCCAGTTACTGGGCTGGATTTTTAGGAATGGCAGGTAGGATTGGTAGTGGGACCTGTCATTCCACCCCCCTCCAGTCCACACTTTGAGGATGTTCCGGCAGCGACTCAGCTGCAGAGAGTCTCCTCGTTAAGGAGGCTTAAGAAGCCAGCTCCAGCAGCAACACTTTGGCAGAGCTTGGCTGGAGTGCCAAACAAAGAGGTCGTTTTTAGGAGCTGTGTCCTGAATTATTCAACTGGTTTCGGATTTCTGTTATTCTAGGTGAGGTAACCTATTCTATGTTCAGTTAGAGCCTAGTGGGTCAGGTATTTATTTTTGTATTGTTTCCTTTTGTTGCTGCACCATTTTGTTTTGAGTGAAAATAAACTCTACCTTTGTTTGGACTAAAGAAACTGGACTTGTGTGTCTATGCCACCCCACCTAGCAACGCCAGACCCTGACAATATAGACATTGTTTTGCAGCTTCCCTGTTGTTTCCCCTCCTAGTGTTTCAAACCTTTGCCTTGGTCCAGCCCTGGACTATCACAGGCCACTGGGTGGGGTTGTAGGAGACCTAGATCTTCACAGGGTCCGTTACGTTAGCGTCAGTCTAGAATCTAGTGTGTAGCTGTGATGGTGTGCATAGTTATCTGCCCCATCCTCATCTAGAGACAGCTGCTGTCTGGACTATTGGACATTTTGCATTCTGTGGTAGGAGGAGCAGGAGAGTACCCTGACAGGAGGAACATGTTGATGGTAACCAGGTCCCTTTCTGGGAGTGGCACAAGAGGAGGAGTAGATGGTAACCAAGGCTGGGGAATTGGATATTGTGGTACTACTACCCCCATTTTGGAAGTGCCATTGAACCTGTTTCCAGTTGCTGTAATAAAGCTGTTACTCTGTTCAACTGCACCACTGGCTTCCTTGGTTATATCTGCCATAACATCAGGGCCCTTCTGAACACCATCACACCAGCTCAGAGAGGAGAGGTCCCCTCACCAACTAGAAACTCCCCAGGATAAAACTACTATGCTTGGCATAGCAGGTGGCACATCATCACTATTATTGCCATCTCCAGTCTCCTAGATCTGGGTTGCGACACCACCACTCAGACTCATACTCATACTTCTGCAGCCTAGTTCATCATATTATTCCATACAGTACTGCCACTCATGATGCCACAGCTACCTCCACTCGTCAGACATGTCTTGTGGCCTGGTCCATCATAATTTTCCATACTGTACTGTCACTCATGTTGTAATAGCTAGATATATTCTGTGCCTGGTCCATCACATTCTACTATATCACACTGTTTTTGCCAAAGTGTTGGCATAAAAAAAATATAATATTGAAATAGATCCCCACATCAAAAATCCCAACTCCATTTTTATTTCACATCTGCTCCCCATGAAGGGATCCTTTTTGATGGCATTTTGTTTTTCACAACCACTTCTTCATCATTATTAATTTTCAACTAAGCACACGGCCACAAAAATAATTTTCTCCAAAACAACAAACCTGTAGCACATACAAGTCATCGTAATAGACTAATTTTATTTTTTTTATATATATAACCACTAGCTTTTACCCGCGACTTCGTCTGCGGAGATTATCCAACGGGTTAAATGCGGACATGAGTAAGTTGTTATTACTGTCCAAGAGGTATTGGATAGGAAATGTAACTCCTGATGTTGTTTTTTCTGTAATCCAGAGAATAGGGTGCACTGTTTTTTTTTTGTTTTTTTTTTGCATTGCAGGTTAGATATGGTGATTTTAAAAATAGGAGATCCAATCTTGGTGCATGAATGATGGGAAAAAGGGCTGTGTGTGATGTTTTGAGGGTGTTGTTTTTTTTGTCGTGGAGTGGTATTGAAAATTGGATGTGATATGTATTGTATGTTTGTGTTGGATTGCGTGTATGGGCAATGTATGTGGTTGAATTTGTATTGTAAGGGCGGGAATAAAAGAGTAAATTGTGTTAAAAGTGTGTGTTTGAAAGACGGTACATACTGAGAGGCGTGTGTGTGTTATACGTTGTTGTGGGGGAAAGTATAAGGTGTGTTGTTTAGGGGGGTAGTGGTGTATTTTGTATATGTAATATGTGGGTTGAAAGGTATAGGTTTGTTGAGTTGTGCTAGGAATTGTTTTGGAATGTTAAGAGTGAGCAAAGGGGATTGTGTTTTTTTTTGTTTTTTTGGTTGGACGTTCATCGCAGATGGGAAAAGTTGGTGTAGTTTTGTAGGCTGCTTGATTTGGGATAGAAGGATAGGTTTCATGTACGTGTTTCACAGTATGCAATCAGGGTTATTTTTTTTTGGTTGGCTAGTTTTTGTTGAATGAGATATTTAACCTGTGGTCTGTGAATTCCTTACACACCCTCCAGGTCTTCAGCAGAAGGGGGGGGGGTGATGAGTAATGCAATGCATTACAATGCTAATGCATTGCAATCCTTTGCATAATAGGGGCACAGCTATTGCAGGCTACGTACCATAGCCTGCAGTCGCATGGAAACAGTTACTATTAGCAGAGTAAGGGTGCCGGAGATGCGATGGAACATGGCGGCAGCGGAGGAGATGTCAGAGGCATAACAGGTAAGGGGGAGGCGCGCTGAGGGTGAATGTTGACGGTCGGTGCCGGGGACATTGTGGCAGATTTCAAAGTGTGTGGCAACGGGGTGGCTATGTCGGGGGCCCGGTTCTCGGCCGGCTGCTATAGGGAAAATGCATAGATGCGCAGTAGTAGAACGGCGTATGTCGGCCAGGAGTTAGTGAGCAAGAAGGCATGGAAAGTGTTTGAGCATGAAGTCAGGGAAATGTCTTTTTTTAGCGGACGATTCATCAATGGGGATGGTAGTTAGGGATAGTGACCGAGAGTAGTGACAGAGTCTTCGGGCAGTAACGTACAGTGGCAGTGGTGGTTTGAAATAGTTGGAAGGGGTAAGTGGTAGTGTTGTGTTCAAACGGTAGAGCGGAGTTTGGAGGAGAGAAGTAGGGAGCGAACTTACCAGTGTCGTTGCCGTGCAGAAGTTGTGCAGGTTCAGAGCAGTGAGCTCACAGCGGCGTCAGGGAGTGTGTCGGCCTGCAGAGGATTTTGGGCCTACGGTGGAGGCGCAAAATGGTGGCGTGCAGGAAGACGTTCTTTAGGGGGGGACGATGCGCATGCTCCTGGCAAGAGCAAGTAGTGGGCGGAGTCATGGAGCATGAGAGCAGTGGGGGTTGGCAAATATGGCTCTTCCTGAGCGTTGAAGAGGTATCCTCCTGGAGTAAGGTTGAGGTGAGGGGCTAAGTGGCCAAGTATATTGAAATGTTATAGTGTGGGGTTAGGGGCTAGGCATGAGAGGGCAATAGGGAGTGTGTGGCTTGTGCTATGCTAAAAAGTGTGTGGGATTGTAGAGCTGGTGGTATGAGTTGGGGGTTTTTGGGTGTCCTGCCAAAAACGTATATACGTGAGTGGGACGAAAAGTAGCCTATCGTTCAATCTTGCCTAGGAACTATGTTTTGTGAAAATTTGACGCAAATCGGTTGAGCAGTTTTTGCGTGATTGAGGAACAAACATCCAAACATCGAAGCACACAAACATTTCACCTTTATAATATTAGTAGGATTGCGTTTTCTAATATAACCAGCATGTGTGTATAAGAAAACCAGGTGCAAGCCAAAAAGGCAAATTTTTAAAGACTTTTAAACTTTTAAAATGCGTAAAAGCAAGCAGCACATTTTATGGTTACGCTAGGAGTATTTCCATATATGTGTGTCACTTTCACTCTGACGTAACTTTGACTGTTAAAGGAGTATTCCTATGAACATAATTATATTTAAGTAGTTAAAAATTCGGAAAAGTTTTTAAGATTTTCTCTAACTATCTTAGTGGTGACAGTCTGTGCTCATGATTGGTTGCCAATGGTTACGGCCACTAATGTAGTAACTTTCTATGATCTGGGACTTGACAGGAACCCCACCATGATTTTCTTATTGTAGCTGGATTATCGGCGGGGTCACTACATGTATGAGAAGATATCCCGGCCACAATAAGGAAATCATGGCTGATTTTCTGACCTTAGAAAAAGTCCTGCATTCATGGTCGTATCCACTGGCAAACGATCAAGACAACAACTTGTGACCACAAGATATTTAGAGAAAATCTTTAAAACTCTGCAAAATGTTTAATCCTATTAATATTATAAATGTGAAAGTTTGTGAGTTTGGATGTTTGTGTGTTTGGATGTTTGGATGTTTGGATGTTTGGATGTTTGTTCCTCAATCACGCAAAACCCGCTCGACCGATTTGGCTGAAAGTTTCCACAAACATAGTTAATACACTCGATTGCGCAATAGGCTACTTTTCGTCACAATAGCGCACATACGTTTGTGCCAGGACCCCCACAAAACCCAAACTCACACCACCATCTCTGCAATCTCACACACTTTGGACCATAGCAAGCCACAAAATTCATATTGCCCTCTACAGCCTCGCCCCTAACCCCACACAATCTCATATACATATACTTTACTACTTTGCCCCTCACTTTAACAATACTCCAGGAGGCGCTCTTTAACGCTCCGGAGCAGCCATGTTTGCCGACCCCCACCACTCTGACAATCCGCGACACCGCCCACCCATGTCAATACCCCTAGGAGGTCTAATAAATGCAAAAAAAAAAGTTTAAAAATAAGTAAAAAAAATATAAAAACAAATAAAAAGGATTAAAAATTTAAAATCACCCCGCTTTCCCTAGAACACATATAAAAGTAGTTAAAAACTGTGAAACACATACATGTTAGGTATCCCCGCGTCCGAAATCGCCCGCTCTACAAAGCTATACAAATATTTTTCCTGTTCGGTAAACACCGTAGCGGGAAAAATGGTCAAAAGTGCCAAACCGCCGTTTTTTCACTGTTTTGATTCTGATAAAAATTTTAATAAAAAGTGATCAAAGCAATAACATTTCCCGAAAATGGTAGAACTACAAAGTACACCCGGCCCCGCAAAAAAAGACGCCCTATACATCCCTGTACACTTACGTATAAAAAAGTTACGGCTGTCGGAATATGGCGACTTTTCCCAAAAAATTTTTTTTGAATAGTTTTGGATTTTTTTAAGGGGTCAAAATGTAAATAAAACCATATAACTTTGGTATCCCCGGAATCGTAACGAAACACAGAATACAGGGGACATGTCATTTTGGTTGCACAGTGAACGCCGTAAAACCAAAGCCCGTAAGAAAGTTGCAGAAATGCATTTTTTCTTCAAATCCACCCCATTCAGAATTTTTTCCCTGCTTCCCAGTACATTATATAGAATAAATAATGGTGACATCATGAAGAAAAATTTGTCCCAGGAAAAATTAAGACCTCATATGGCTCTGGGAGCGGAGAAATAAAATAGTTATGGGGTTTAGAAGGAGGGGAGTCAAAAACGAAAAACGAAAATCAAAAAATGCCATCGGCGGCAAAGGGTTAACTTCAAATACCTCTGTCCCAAAGTCACTATGTAAAGTTTCTCACAACACCGTATAGCAGCTCAAATACAAATTAACTTCAACACAAAAGTCTCACGTATTCTCAGAATTAGAGCAAAAACAAGATACAAACTTACATTTCATATCCCTTACCTTATACACAGTACGAAAACCTTACCCACGCCTGTATATACCCACTTCTACAATCACCGCAGACGAAGTCGCGGGTACCAGCTAGTTACTTATATTTGCGAAAAATGTTTAACTTTTAACTATCTACAATTTTAAAAATGGTTATTTTCATTGAAATATGCCTTTAAGTCAAAGTCCTTTATTGACAAAAGGTTCATTCCTTCTCTTACTCTTATCTTCTTGTGGAAGTGGTCACAGAGATGGGAGTCGTGCAGCCATTGAAGGTGGCAGCACCAGACTCCTTGACAGTATGGCACCCAGATATTGATGATGGTAACCCTGGCTACTGCCCCAATTACAGTAGGTAAGGATCTTTCAGCATCAGATAGTATAGCATATCTGTCTATGTGACAGAATCTATTTAGATACTGACCTTACAGAGGAGTCCTCTACAACTATTCCGTAATGAGTACTGATATTTTTACAAAGATCTAAATACAGATAGCACATTATTCTGTGAGGCATATTCATCAATTTACATATTACAAACCATATCTATAACACCATAATCAAATATATTTGAGATAAAAAAAGGAAAGATTAAAAATGTTTATATCAACTCATATTACTATTAGTCTTAATAAGGTCAACTAAGAACCTTAAGAAAGAAGGAAGAGGTTTGCAGACAGTTATTATCTCTACAGGTTTCCGTTATCAGCACGTCATTCTTTTCCAAGTAACGGTATTCTTAAGAAATCATGACACCACAGGAGAAATTCAGCTTTGGCAGAGATGTATGAACCTATTAAGCATTCATTATAAATTCCATTGTAACACTCATAGCGTTCCCTAATGTTGTAGCACCCGCTTGTGGTTATATTTGAAAGGTTGCTTTGACATTTAAATATTTTGATAGTGACAAATAGTAACATAATATGAATCTTTTAACCAATAAAATAACTGCACAATAGATCTGACATTAATAAATGAGTAACTGCATTCTATAAACCTATCTAGAACAGAATGTCAAATAGATATACTTTGTATAATGTTTAATGATACATATACTGCAGTATCTTCAATTTTGTATGAAAGCGAGTATGAGAATGATCTCATGTCTGATTTAAAGTACAGTAGTCTCTCACTGAGGCCTCAGAGCACAGCTTATTCAATGAATAATGTTCTTTCTGAGTATTAAGACTGGAAACCATATCCAGAATACAACGATCCAGATACTTTTGATATTCTAGGCATGTGATTGGCTAAAAGATTCAGGCAATTGACATAGGCATTTCACTGTTAAAACGCCTGTAATACTGGAGTGTATGCGGTCAGGATCATTTTAACACATGGTGTGCCCAGTAGAGATGAGCAAACGGTGAAATAGTCAATATTCAATATTTGTTTCGAATGGCCCCTCAATATTAGACTATTCGAATGAATATCGAACCCCATTATAGGCTATGGGGAAAAAAGCTTTGTTTCAGGGGAAACCACTCTTCGACTCAGGAGAGTCACCAAGTCCACTATGACACCTCAGCAAATGAGGACAACACCTCTGGAATACAACTTGGACAGCAGGTGAAGCATGCCTGGGGGCATCTAACATGCCCAAGTCACTGTATTACGCCACTAATAATGCGATAATAAGAATTGAGCAGGAGCTGACTTTTTCCCATAGGAATACATTGACCAGCGTTGATTGGCCGAATGCCATACAGAGGACAGCATTCAGCCAATCAACGCTGGTTGTGCCAGAGGCTCCTCTGTGAGGAGGTGGAGTGTAAGATCGGTCCACAACAGTCTCCATTGTGGTCCGATCTCAGGTATAACAGAGTTGACACAGCTCTGCTACACCTGAGATGCAGCAGAGCTGGCCGAGCGCTGAACTTTGCTACACCTGAGATGCAGCAGAGCTGGCCGTGCACTAAGCTCTGCTGCACCTGAGATGCAGCAGAGCTGGCTGTGCGCTGAACTCTGCCACACCTGAGACGCAGCAGAGCTGGCCATGCGCTGAGCTCTGCTACACTTGAGATGCAGCAGAGCTGTGCACTCAGGTGTAGCAGAGTTCAGCGCACGGCCAGCTCTGCTGCATCTCAGGTGTAGCAGAGCTGTGTCAAAACTGCTACATCTAAGATCGGACCACAATGGAGACTGCTGTGGACTGATCTTAGACTCCACCTCCTCCGGCAAAACCAGCGTTGATTGGCCGAATGCTGTACATTGTATGGCATTCGGCCAATCAATGCTGGTCAATGCATTCCTATGAGAAAAATTTAGCTCCGGCATAACACAAGCTGACAGGGATCCGATTAGCATATAATGGGCTGCCACGAGATAGAGCCCCAAAGAGCTGTTTGAGTAACATTCCTACCTAAATAAAGCTAATTCCTAGCTAACCCTGCCAGTACATCTATCCCTGTCTCACAGTCACATAGTTCACAGTCTCATATGAACCGAATCTGAAATCCCCAAACTCACCAAAGTCATCACCCCAGCCCTAACCCATCTCTTCAACCTATCACTAACAAATGGATCTTTACCTTCCGCCTTCAAACATGACACTGTTACTCCTATACTTAAGAAACCATCCCTCAACCCGTCCTCTCCAGCCAACTATCATCCCATCTCACTGCTCTCCTACACCTCAAAACTACTTAAGCAAAATGTCTACTCCGAACTATTCTCCAATCTCTCGTCCAACCTGCTTCTTGACCGACTTCAGTCAGGCTTCAGACCCCATCACTCCACTGACACTGCCCTAACCAAAGTCACTAATGACCTTCTGACCGCCAAAGCCAAGCGCCATTACTCTGTCCTCCTCCTCCTTGACCTCTCCTCTGCCTTCGACATAGTCGAGCACTTCCTCTTGTTATAAACTCTCTCATCCCTTGGTAACTCAGACCTGGCCATTTCCTGGATCTCCTCATACCTCACTGACCACACATTCAACATCTCCCACTCGCATACCACCTCCTCACAGGTGTCTCCCAAGGGTCCATCCTAGGACCCCTCCTGTTCTCCGTCTACACCCTCGGCCTGGGCCAACTCATAGAATCTCATGGTTTACAATACCATTGGTATACCGATAACACCCAAATATACATCTCTGGACCAGCCATTACCTCTCTGTTGGCCAGAGTTCCAGATTGTTTAGTGGCTATAGCCTCCTTTCTGTCCTCGCGCTTTCTCAAACTCAACATGGAGAAAACGGAGTTCATCATCTTTGCCCCACTCTGTACGTCCCCTCTACCTGACCCATCTATCAAAGTTAACGAAACTACACTTACCCCTGTCCCACGGTTCTGATGCCTTGGGATAACCCTGGACTCTGACCGTCACATGTTCAAACCCTCAACATTTCCTGTTGCCTCCAACTCAAGAACATCCACCGAATCCGATCCTTCCTCACCCCTGAAATGACTAAGACACTCGTCCAGGCTCTCATAATCTCCCGCCTAGATTGCTGCAACACCCTTCTCCAGGGACTCCCAGCAAACACCCTTGTCCCCCCTCCAGTCCATCCTGCTGCTTGCTTGATTCACCTCGCCCCCGTTCTTCATCTGACCCTCTGCTCCCCTCTGTCAACCACAACCTGTCCCCTCCATATATCTCCGAGCTAATCTCCCGCTACCTGCCTACATGCAATCTCAGATCCTCCAAAGACCTCATACTCCATTCTACTCTCATCCGCTCCTCACATAACCATCTCCAAGATTTCTCTCGTGCATTCCCCATACTCTGGAACTCCTTACCAAGACACATAAGACTGACCCCCACAATCACAGGCTTCAAGAAGGTCCTGAAGATGCACCTATTCAGGAAGGCCTAAAACCACCAATAACACTACTGTCACCACATCACTATCTGTATAGCCTCTCCCCTTACCTTCTGTCTCTATCCCTCTTCCCTCATAGATTGTAAGCCCTCACGGGCAGGGACCTCTATCCCACTGTGCCAGTCTGTCATTGTTAGTATTATATCTGTTTGTATACTTTGTGTACTGTATGAAAGCACCATGGAATTAATGGTGCTATATAAATAAACAATAATTATTATTATATCCATCTGAAAGCTTCCAAAAATTTTGATTTTATATGGTGACATTCAATGGGTGAAAATGTGTCATCTGACTGATGGAACTTTTCTTACTGTCATTATTGCTATTATTTTAGCGTGTAACAGATCAGTGGCGTAACTACTGGAGTAGCAGGAGTAGCGGCTGCCACAGGGCTCGGGACATTAGGGGTCTGACAACAGCATCTACCACTGCGTTTTTTTTTCTTTTCTTAATAAGCCGTTACCGTAGGGGCCGTATTTACTTACCAGTCCTGGCAGGGGCCTGCGTCCTGGGTCATGTGACATCCCGGACGTCATTAAAGATGGCCGACACCACCGAGGACTGCAGCAGAGCCGGATATAGGTAAGTAACATTGTTTTTTATGTTGGTAATCCCTTCGGTCTGAAAAGACCCCAGAGTATAATAATTGTCCATGGGTGTCCACAGTGCAGCATAATAGTGTGTGAAGGGGCCACTATGGGGCATAAAAGTGTGTGTAGGGGTCACTATGGGACATAAAACTTTGTGTAGGGGGTCACTATGGGGCATAATACTGTGTGTAGGGGTCACTATGTGGCATAATACTCTGTGCAGGGGCCAATATGGGGCATAACAGAGAGCGCAGGAATGCGGGGGTGGTCGGTCGGGGTCTTCAGTGGGCGTCGGTCGGGGGGACCCATGTCAAAAGTTCGCCACGAGGCCCTGCCGTTCCTAGTTATACCACTGTAACAGGTATAGAGGTGGTTGGTGAATTTTACTCTATAAAGATCAGGTATGGACAGGATAGGGACAGTGAAAAAAATGTAAAGTTTATTGATGACCTTGTGTTGTGTAAGTGTTTGGTGCAACTCTTTTGGTGCTGTGATGGTAAACGTCTGAGTCACAGCACCAATAATCTTCCTGGTTATGTTCAGAGAGATATTACAGAAGAATACCCCTGTGATTAGACTCAGAGGGGTATTACAATATCCCTCTATGTGACAATAAGAAAGTAAAGGTATAGTAGGCTCTCTGAATGATAGGAGAGGGGATAACATGTACAGAAGTCCATTCTACCCCTCCCGCTGGGGACATATACAGGGTATGCACAGACAATGATGCATTTCTGTCTCTGCAGTCTGCAGCTCGGCTCCTTCGCCTTCCTTCCTCCTTCACCCAACTCTAAGGTGCTGCCAGAGGCTGGCGGGAGGAAGATACTTTAGAGCCCTATATCTCAGTATCCTTTAGGATTATGAAGAAAATATAGTATACTTTGTCAGTAATATAAGTAGGTCATGTGACCTACATATTTTCCATTTTTTACCTTTCTGTTGACGTAACGGGTCCTCGCTGTAATTCATATTCTGACACATTACGTCAGTATAAAGGTCTTGCCACCCCAGCCCCATTTTACTTGCCATTTCCTTTGCCAATTCTCACCTGACTTCCCTTCACTCTGGTCTGGCGTGGAGCCATGATGTCACTTCTGGAAGTGATGTCGTGCACCGTCTCAATACATCTGCCACCATAGTGAAAGGATTTTGACATTCTCTGGGAGGAAGGGGGAGGGGCAGTGTGTGAGAGAGGGAGAAAGTGAGTGAGTGGGAGTGTTTGAGAAAGGGAGGGGGTGAGTGAGTGAGTGAGTGAGTGAGGTGGAGTGAGGCATCATGGATCATAGACCTAGGGAAAACTTGTGGGGTGGGGGTGATGGCACTGGTGCTGTTAGTGGTAAATATGTTTGGTGATGACGGTAGCACTTACATGGCCATCTCCCATGTGGGAATTTTTTCTACATTGCCAAATGATAAATTCATGGCAATGTGCACAATCTGCAAGCAGAAAGTTAGTCATGCCTGTGCATGAACAAATGTAGGAATTACATTTCTACATACTCACATGAAAAGGCATCATCATCGTATTTGGCAAAATAGAATTGGTAGTGTCACTGGCAAAGGTAGTTAGTAAGACTGTTCTACTCCTCCCTGTGATCTTCCATGTATGGCCCTTTGCGGCAGTGGCCACAATGTAAAAACACAACACAACAAGGTGCTAGTTCCACTCCGTTTGGGCAGGCCCAGTTCCAATACCATATAATAGGGCCCATGTGCCTCCTCCGAATACTCCTATTTATTTGGACTGCTTTCCATTCTCCATCTTCATCAGAGCAAAGTAGTACTACCACTCACCCTCCTTCATTTCATGGTTGTAAGGTTAAGCGCAGGCATGCGGTTTTACAGTTAATGGAAAAAAGAAAAGAGAGGCATCTCACCATTTATGTACATAAAATCCACATTTTTTTGACAAAAATAACTCCCAAAAAGAAAAGCAGCTCTCCACTCTTCCTCCTCCCTCATTTCTTGGGTGTAAGGTGAAGTGTTGGCACGTGGTTTTACAATTAATGAGCCTGGATCAGCGGAGCTACTCTGCCGTATCCTGCAGGAAGTATCCTGCTATATGGCTCCTTGGCAACTACAACTGGAGAGCGTTGCCAGCAACCAGGGCACCAAAATTGTTGCTGCTCTGAAGTTGGGTCGAATATCACATTGTCCATGTGCTGAATGTGGTGGTGGGGCACATTATTAACCTGTATAGTGGCTTATAAAAGAGGTCCTCCTCTTGGCCAGAAACGTCTGTGTGCATTTCAGCCATTCTTCCGCCAGTCTCAAAAAAAAAAAAAAACACAAAAAAACTCCCTCCTTAATTTGCAGCAACAAAATAGTCTTCCTCTACAATGTCTTATCCGTGATGCTCCCACTCAGTGGAACACCACATCAAAAATGCAGAATTGCTTGTGTGAGCAACAGAAGGCGGTGAATGATTACTACATGCAGCAGACCACAGGGACATTGTGTTATGTTGATATCATTGGAAGCTCATGAGGGATGTGTGTCAGCTTCATACTTGAAGAGGCCACCAAATTTTTCAGCAGAGACATCTACAGCATCAGTGATGTGATCCCTTTATTATATATCTTGCAGGAAACACACTCACACAACCATGGACAGAAGAACAGCTTCCACCTCTCAGTCAATGTTACCGCACTGAGTTGAGGAAGGAGGATGAGGATTTCAGGTCATTATAGTGGAGAAACTGGGACTCATCGACTGGAAGTGGAGGAAGAGGGGGAAAACTCATTTGCAGAGGGGTCCCTTGGTATGCCACAGGCACAGCCAGAGACAGAGGCTGACACTTATTCAATTCAAGATGACGATAATGATGACCACACTGGCCAGGAACACCAACCACAGCAGGCCCCTTGGGTTCGGTGTTTAAACAGTGACAAGCGTATTATTAGCATTAAGCAGAGGTATTCTTTCCAGCCTCTCAAAGCAAAGACAAATTGGAATATTATCAGGATAGGGTGTGTACCCAGCTTATTACAATGCTTAGGAAGACCACTGCAACTGCCAGTGGCACGTGCACCTAGGTGGCCTCTGTCCACTCCTAGTTCACTTCACTCAGCCAGCACTCCACTCCTGTGCCAATGCCATAGTTACAACTGTCAGGAGTAAAGCAGCATTAACTTCCAGTACAGTATCTGGAACATGATGAACCAGAAGTTTTTCAGCTCACAGCACAAATTTGAACCAGAACAGGAAACTGACACCTAGTGACTGCACCAGCAGATACAGTCGTGCCTAGGGTGCACCTATGTTCCAACAGAAAGCTGACCCCATGGGCCAATACATTAGAGCAATGGAAGGAGCTGGCCTATTTTGCCATGGGGGTTTTATCTTGTACAGCCTCAAGTGTAATGACCAAGAGGGTGTTCAGTGCTGTAACACTTAGAAGGTGTCAGAATGAATCTGGCATGGATCTTTGAGGATTTTACACACCTTCGACTGATGCCTCCAAGTAGTGGTACCATGTTCCACGTACTGTGTACAGATGCTGCCTGCTACTCTTAAACAGCTACCGCCACTGCCACCACTCAGCCAGATATGTCCTGCAGTCTGGTCCATCATATCATTCTATGCCATACTGCCACTCATGTTTCCACATGTTCCACCACGGCCACCACTCACCAGACAGGTCCTGCAGTTTTCTCTATCTTATCATTCCATACCACACTGCCACTCATGCTGTCACAGCTACCACAACTACTATGGAGTCCATCGGCTTGGCTCATCACATTCCACTATACCACACTGTTGATGCCGCAGTGTTGACATAAAAAAAAAAAGCTATTTTGATTTCACATATGCTGTCATAAAGGGATGATTTTTGCTGGCTTATTTTTTTGAAAAGCCAATTCTTCATCACTTTTCAACTAGGCATACAGCCGTAAATGTCTCCAAAATAACAACAAGCCTATAGCACTCACAAGTCATGACATCTATTTTTTCTACACAATCATTGCTTTTCTACAAAATCCATTTTGCAATATAACCACCATGTACGTCTAAAAAACGAAGGCCAAGCTACTTTCTCCAATAAAAGGGTAATTTTTGGAGCATTTTAAATGCATTAAAGCAAGTAGCAGCGCAGGAGTTTGTATCCACTGCTTACTTGTCACTTTGACATAACTTTAACTATGTTTGCCTTAGAGAGCTAGAAATTGGATAGATAAGTTCTTCGGGGCCCTGACAGCGCCATAAGTTTTAAGTCAATTTAAGTTGTTGTTTGCACTAAACCCAAAACAAATGTGGGACCCTAGCCACCCAAACCTGAAATGAAACAAACCTTGAGAGGTTCACTCATCTCTAGGCATTAGTTTGGCCTTAGCTTATAAAAGTTCACTATTGCCTAACAATGTATTTGGCACAATCTATTTCTGTTAATACTGCATGGGCTAAAATGTCAAGGCAATTCATGAGTTTTGAAATGCCACAGGGCAAGTGTATGGATTGGTTTGCAGGTCATTTTTCTTTTATATAATTCTCTATTTCTATTCTTGCAACCATTTGAAGAGATTTAAACACTTGTTTATGGCTTCCATTAGGTTAGAGTGCCGAAGTCTCTACAATACCTTATAGATATACACATAATGGCATTCAGTGCCTCAGGATATGATTTAATAAAGTTAAGAAATTCATGAAACATGAAATTCTAGGATGATATCCATAATTCATCATAAAAATCTTTCCTCGGTTAATAGAGGCATAACTTCAAGAAGAAGGAAACCTGTAATGTAATTGCCTTAAAAACACTAAATGCTAAATAAAAGCATACCATACAGGGAATTCTACTCTTCTCCCATATGGGGTCATTACATTTATATTGATGTAATATATCCGCTCAGCTTTCATTATGGAAGTAGGCAACAGTTTTCGGGAACCTAATTGAATTGTCCTTTGACATTATTTTAGGAAAATGTGTTCTAGAGCTTTAGCTTTATTTGATTGTTATTGACTTGCTAGATTACTCATAGATTTATTTTTCCCACTTTTTTTCTATATTCCCTATAGGAAACTATAGTGATCATTACTTTTTATAATTATTTTTACAGTAGTATTTTTATATAGAAACTTTCTAAACCTATTTTGAACTTTCACCAGCTATGTATTACTGAGAAACTGTGCATTTAACGACATATGCAGTGTGTCCAGCAGGGCTAGGATGAGGAGTCGGTTAAGTTAGGTGCCTTAGGGCCCCTTCACACGGCGTAAGCGCTCGGCTCATTCCGAGCCATACACGCGAGCGCTTCTAAACACTTCCCATTCACTTCAATGGGAGCACACGTAAAGCCAGCTTTACGAGCACTCCCATTGAAGTGAATGGAAAGTGTTTGGAAGCGCTCGCGTGTACGGCTCGGAATGAGCCGAGCGCTTACGCTGTGTGAAGGGGTCCTTACACTGTTGAGCTCTATTACTGAGTAACTGCGCCCTTCATGGTTTGGAGAGTATGGTTTATGTAGCCTATAAATGTTATTTTCTGTTTCCTGGAGACAGGAACACTATGTGTAGTGATGAGCGAACCACTTTGTCACAAAACAGAGGTTTCATCTTAATTTTCAAAATTGTTCAGTTTGTGATAAAACTGAACAAATGGAGATTCATCTCAAGTGAACTAAAATGACCACCGCCACATTTTTGAGCAGGAAATACAGAAGAGACGTGTGTGACAGATTGTTGTTCTAGCACCACCTGACATCAGCTGACAGCCTCTCAGCCAATAAACAGCTGTAGGTAAAGACCTTAAAGTGATGATTTCATATATAGTAAGGTGCTGCGAGTGTCAAGAGGCTAGTTGCAGTAATGGTGGAGCTATAGAATAGTGCATCATATAGAGCAAGTTTCTCAAAAGCTTGTGATCAATAGTTAGAATAAAAGAATTTAGTAAGAGTCAAGCAGTTACACAGGAAGAATAGTTACAATAATCAATATACAGTGGGGCAAAAAAGTATTTAGTCAGTCACCAATAGTGCAAGTTCCACCACTTAAAAAGATGAACGGCGTCTGTAATTTACATCGTAGGTAGACCTCAACTATGAGAGACAAAATGAGAAAACAAATCCAGAAAATCACATTGTCTGATTTTGTAAGAATTTTTTTTTCAAATTATGGTGGAAAATAAGTATTTGGTCACCTACAAACAATCAAGATTTCTGGCTCTCACAGACCTGTAACTTCTTCTTTAAGAGTCTCCTCTTTCCTCCACTCATTACCTGTAGTAATGGCACCTGTTTAAACTTGTTATCAGTATAAAAAGACACCTGTGCACACCCTCAAACAGTCAGACTCCAAACTCCACTATGGTGAAGACCAAATAGCTGTCAAAGGACACCAGAAACAAAATTGTAGCCCTGCACCAGGCTGGGAAGACTGAATCTGCAATAGGCAACCAGCTTGGATTGAAGAAATCAACTGTGGGAGCAATAATTAGAAAATGGAAGACATACAAGACCACTGATAATCTCCCTCGATCTGGGGCTCCACGCAAAATCTCACCCCGTGGGGTCAAAATGATCACGAGAACGGTGAGCAAAAATCCCAGAACCACGCGGGGGGACCTAGTGAATGAACTGCAGAGAGCTGGGACCAATGTAACAAAGCCTACCATCAGTAACACACTACGCCGCCAGGGACTCAAATCCTGCAGTGCCAGACGTGTCCCACTGCTTAAGCCACTACATGTCCGGGCCCATCTGAAGTTTGCTAGAGAGCATTTGGATGATCCAGAAGAGTATTGGGAGAATGTCCTATGGTCTGATGAAACCAAACTGGAACTGTTTGGTAAAAACACAACTTTTCGTGTTTGGAGGAAAAAGAATACTGAGTTGCATCCATCAAACACCATACTTACTGTAAAACATGGGGGTGGAAACATCATGCTTTGGGGCTGTTTCTCTGCAAAGGGGCCAGGACGACTGATCCGGGTACATGAAAGAATGAATGGGGCCATGTATTGTGAGATTTTGAGTGAAAACCTCCTTCCATCAGGAAGGGCATTGAAGATGAAATGTGGCTGGGTCTTTCAACATGACAATGATCCAAAGCACACCGCCAGGGCAATGAAGGAGTGGCTTTGTAAGAAGCATTTCAAGGTCCTGGAGTGGCCTAGCCAGTCTCCAGATCTCAACCCTATAGAAAACCTTTGGAGGGAGTTGAAAGTCCGTGTTGCCAAGCGACAGCCCCAAAACATCACTGCTCTAGAGGAGATCTGCATGGAGGAATGGGCCAACATACCAACAACAGTGTGTGCCAACCTTGTGAAGACTTACAAAAAACGTTTGACCTCTGTCATTGCCAACAAAGGATATATAACAAAGTATTGAGATGAAATTTTGTTACTGACCAAATACTTATTTTCCACCATAATTTGCAAATAAAATCTTACAAAATCAGACAATGTGATTTTCTGGATTTGTTTTCTCATTTTGTCTCTCATAGTTGAGGTCTACCTATGATGTAAATTACAGACGCCTCTCATCTTTTTAAGTGGTGGAACTTGCACTATTGGTGACTGACTAAATACTTTTTTGCCCCACTGTATTTAAACCTTTAGGAGTAAACCCCTCCTCATACCTACAAATCAACCTGATAAGTCACACCTGGGCTTCTGATCCAAAAGTAGACACCCATGTGTGATGCGGATAGAAACAAAAAATGCATGGACACAATAAATACATAAATGCATCTAGGTCAGGATTAAGTATGAAAAAACACACATACAGTATAATATGCATGTGGATTTTGAATGTCTGACAATATGCATAATCAAACAAAATATTCAAAATATTCTGTGAGTATATATAACTGCCTGTGCCCAATCTGATGAAAGGTCTTCTTTAAACATAGTTTTTACCAACAAAACAATACTGTTAGTGAAAAATCTTTTGTTAAGGGCGTTTTTGGGCAAGAGTTACATTTTTTCTCATTAAATATATAGCAACTGCTGTTCAAACAGTAATTAATTTCCCATTGCCTATTGGCAACCAAGGAGTATTTTATAAATATTTTTTTCACTCCACAGCCTCTTTAACCACTGCAATACCGGGCCAATTTGTGGTCCAGGACCAGGCACATTTTCAGGTTTTTTGTATGTGTGATTTCGAGGGCTGTAACATTTTTATCATTTACGTTATTCAATTAATTTCTGGCTCTTTTTTTGGGTGTCACATAGGGCTTACTTTTATATTGTTTTTATTGTTGCATGTATTTTAATTTTCTTATATCCAGGAAAATATAAATAAAAGAGGAGGAAAAACGTGTCTGTTTTCACTTTTATTTTTTTTATCTAATAACACAAAGCGCTACTAAAAATTGCTACTCCACTTGAATGATGTCGTCGGGTGGGGCTAGAACCTTTAATAAGGAGCATTTTATTGACATACTTTATTGTTTTTAATTATTGCATTTTTTTCACATTTCTATTTTTTTTTCACATTGTGTCCCCATAAAAAAACTTTGTTACATAAAGCTGACTTTTCCTGAAATACTTGATTGTAAAAAACACACACAAAAAAAAGACCCTGATAAACATAATGTCAGAATACCTGACAATCACTTTAATTAAATCAGGGCAGTGTGTGCAGTTAAAAATGACTTGAGTAAAACAGAATCAGGGACAGGGAAAAGGAGGGGAATTAGCAATACTTGTGCAAGTACTAACAATAAAAATGTTAATGGTAACAGCAACACTATTTCTGGTCTTGACTGCCCCTCCATGAGCCACAGCCGCTGCTGGTTTTTGTGGCAGCAGCTACATGTTGTCATCACCACATGGGAATTTGTACATTACCGAATTAAAAATCAATGGCAAGGTGCTAGGTGCAAGCAGATAATAGGCCATGGGAATGTGTAGGAACTATGTACTTACATGAATGACATTACCAACATATTTGGCTAAAGGGAATTGGCAGTGGCTCCACGTGAGCAATACTGTTCTATACACTCTCCCCACGATCGTCTTTGTAGGTGACTTCATTCCACACCTAGCACATGGTCATCATCATTACTCATTTATTAACATTATCTCCATCTATTCCTCTCCAATTTTTTCTTCATGTATTTGTCACTCATTGATACTGCATCTACTCCCATAAAGGAACACGTTTTGGTAGCTTTTTTTTTACTAAGTCAGTTCTTTACTTTTAGGGCCCCTTCACACGGAGGATACTCTGGCTGATTCGGAACGTGTAAACGTTCCGAATCAGCAGCGTTTAAAGCAGGTCCCATTGCTTTCTATGGGAGCTGGCATATGCGCGCTCCCCATAGAAATGAATGGGAAAAAGCAGCCCATTCATTTCTATGGGGAGCGCACGTTTGCCGGCTCCCATAGAAAGCAACGGGACCTGCTTTAAACGCTGCTGATTCGGAACGTTTACACGTTCCGAATCAGCCAGAGTATCCTCCGTTTGAAGGGGCCCTTAAAGTGAGAGGTACGCTGACAGGGTGTCACAAATTTTTCTTCAAATTTTATAGCTGGCAGTGCCAAGTTCCATTACCACTCCACTGGCAAAAAAAGAAAATTAAACAAACAACCCCACCATTGCTTCTTCCAGTACTAATGCAATATTGAAGCAAATTTCTGCTCTCATAAAGCGATAATTTAAGTTGTTTTTTTTATTTTTATTGTTTTGAAAAATCAGTTCTTCATCACTTTTCAATTAGTTTCACAGCCACAAATTTGTCCTCCAAATTACAAGCATGTAGCACTTACCAGTCAAAAATTTTTCAACTAGAAATGCTAAAAATTAGGTAGACAGGTTCCTTGGAATCCTGAGAGTGTTCTAAACTTTGTTTTAAGCCATTTTAAGGTGTGATTCACAGAGAATTTATAGAATATAAAATCTTGGACCCGGACCACCTGAAACAAGTTGAATCTTGAGAATTTCTCCAATCTCTAGCTATGGGACTTAGATAGGCCAGCTGATCCACATACTTAGCTGTGTTCCTGTCTATGAGGAGTCACTTTGTTTGTATTGACGTATGAGGCCCTGTTGGAGGGCTTCCTGGGTGTGGTTTGACTTTGATGATTTTCATTGATGGGATTGGGGACATGCACTGTTCCATCACTTGAGCACTGATACCACCGTTTTCTCTGATACTATATACATTTGAGTTATTTCTGTGGTTGCTCCCTGGTCTTTCTATTGATGATTTTCTGATATTTATAATACATTGTTATATGATTCACATGAACAGGTAGTTAATATGTCACTGCTTACACAATGATGTACATAAGCTATTGGTATTATTAGATCAGATTTTTTTTAACCTACAGCTGTGATGGATTTTAGACGAGAAATTATGGAGGATTTAATCACTATTCAAAGAGGACCTTTCACCACCTCTACCAACACCAGCTCTATGCATTCTTCCATAAGCAGAGGTCCACTGCTTCCGAAAATGGATTTTTTTGTAGCCCCCACAATTCCCAAGTAATCAATGCCGTTAGTTTCAGCATAATCATGCTCTCTGCTGTAACAATAGAGATCATACTTATGCTGACTGAGCAATAATTGCATAGGGATTGGTGGGAGCTAAATAGACATTTCCAACTGTGCCAAAAGGGGTGGCACCTGTGGAAGGGTGCAAAGAGCTGAAGTTGGTGGAGGTGGTGAAAGGTGAATCTGTGACTTGACATGATTTTATATCGTATTAAAGGGGCTCTATCAGCAAAATCATGCTAATAGAGCCCCACATATGCGTGAATAGCCTTTAAAAAGGCTATTCAGGCACCGTAAATCTTTTATTAACTCCCGGTCCCATTTTTAAATAAAAGGATAAAAACATATATGCAAAACTTACCTGAACATGCACCCTGGGCAGGGATAAACGATACGACGTCAGCTTCGGGCACGCCTGCCTCTTCTGTCTTCTTGGTGTAACGCCCTCTGGTTCTGTGTCTTCTGGCTTCTTCTCTTCAAATCCCGCGCCTCTTCAAATCCCTCGCCATTTTACTTAATGGCAGTTCGCGAGTGAGCCTGCGCAGTAGCGCTTCAGAGGGAAGCGCTACTACGCAGGCGCGGGATTTGAAGAGAAGAAGCCAGAAGACACGGAACCAGAGGGCGTTACTCCAAGAAGATAGAAGAGGCAGGTATGCCCGAATAAAGGCTATTCACGCATATGTGGGGCTCTATTAGCATGATTTTGCTGATAGAGCCCCTTTAAGTCTATATTTTTTTCTTTAAGACAGACTAATATACGCTGTTGCTTTTCTTCTCTGAATAAATACAGTCTTTTAGGCTAAGGCCCCATGGGTTGGTACACAGCACTAAAGCGCTGTGGGAAGAACTGCGGCGGGAATGTGGGAACGTACATGAAATACAAGAAGCACATGAAATGCATGCAATACATGAAGAACATTGAGGACATAAAGTACCGTATTTTTCGGACTATAAGACGCACTTTTTTTCCCCAAAATTTGGGGGGAAAAGAAGGGTGCGTCTTATAGTCTGAATGTGGCGCCTGGCATCCGCTGTAATAAAGAGGCGGAAGCCGGCAAGTGATAGACGCCGGGGCCTGAGACATCGCTGCGCTCCTCTGTCCTGCATGAAGCCAGCAGCGGGAGGAGTGATGCTATTCCGCTCCTCCGTCCCCCCGCCGCTGGCTTCAGGCAGGGCAGAGGAGCGATGTCTCAGGCCCCGGCACCTGTGATGGCTTCTATCCCTCCCCGGCATCCGCCTCTCTAGTACAGCGGATGCCGGGTCAGTATCGGTGGCCTCTTCTCCCCCAGGGCCGGTCCCCACCGGCCCCGTACCTGTGACGTTGCAGGCGGCGATATCGCAGGAGCCGACCTGTTCGGGTGACAGCCGGGAGCCTAATGAGGCTCCCCGGCCTGTCACGGCTATATTAGTATTGTGGCTGGTCTCTATACTAATAGACAGAACGTCCCATAGACGGCAATACAGTTGTATTGCCGTCTATGGGACTTGCAATCAAGCGACCGCAGGTTCAAGCCCCCGGGGGGGAATAAAATAGTAAAAAAAAAAAAAAAAGCTTTAAAATATATAATAAAAATATAAAATAAATAAAAGTTCTAAATCACCTCCTATTTTTTTTTCAATACAAGGTGATCTAAGAAATAGACATTCCCCAAAATGGTATAACTAAAAAGTACATCTGGCCCCGCAAAAAAAAACGCCCTATACATCCCCGTACAGCTGCAGGGTCACCTGTCAATGTGGCCTTGCAGCTGTTGCAAAACTGCAACTCCCATATATTAAATATTTTACCAGTTTTTGCTTCAAATTTTTTTTCCCCTATTTTCCTCCTCTAAAACCTAGGTGCGTCTTATAGTCCGAAAAATACGGTACATGAAATACATGAAGTACCTGAAGTACATAAAGGACATAAAGTACATGAAATACATGAGGTACATGAAATATATGAAGTGCATGAAGTACATGAAATACATAAAGTACATGAAGTACATGAAATACATAAAGTACATGAAATACATGAAGTTCATGAAATACATGTAGTACATGAAATACATGAGGTACATGAAATACATGAAATACATAAAGTACATGAAATACATAAAGTACATGAGGTACATATACAGTAGTACATGAATTACATGAAATACATAAAGTACATGAAATACATGAGGTACATGAAATACATAAAGTACATTAAGTACATATAGTACATGAATTACATGAAATACATAAAGTACATGAAATACATGAAGTACATGAAATACATGAAGTACATTAAGTACATATAGTACATGAATTACATGAAATACATAAAGTACATGAAATACATGAAATACATGAAGTACATGAAATACATGAAATACATGAAGTACATGAAATACATGAGGTACATGAAATACCTGAAGTACATGAAATATTTGAAGTACATGAAATATGTGAAATATTTGAAGTACATGAAATACATGAAGTACATTAAAGGGGCTCTATCAGTAAAATCATGCTGATAGAGCCCCACACATTCAGGCACCGTAAATGTTATATTAAACTACCCCCCCCGTTTTAAAATAATAACCTAAAACAGAATGTGATCTACTTACCGAACGTGCACGCTGGGCGGGCATTCAGGATGTCTCTTCATCTTCGTCCACGCCTCTTCTTCCTCCGATGTCCTCCGGTCCCGTCTTCCTCCGGCGCTCGCGAACAGACGTTGATAAAAAAAAAAATAGCCTGCGCGCATGCACAGTAGCCGTAGTAGAAGCCGCATGCTACTGCGCATGCGCCCAGACTATTTTTTTTTATATCAGTGTCCGTTTGCGAGCGCCGGAGGAGGACGGGACCGGAGGACATCGGAGGAAGAAGAGGCGTGGACGAAGATGAAGACACACCCTGAAAGCCCGCCCAGCGTGCACGTTCGGTAAGTAGATCGCATTCTTTTTTAGGTTATTATTTTAAAACGGGGGGGGGGGGGGGGGTAGTTTAACATAACATTTACGGTGCCTGAATAGCCTTTTTAAAGGCTATTTACGCATATGTGGGGCTCTATCAGCAGGATTTTGCTGATAGAGCCCCTTTAAATACATGAAGTACATGAAATACATGAAGTACATGAAGTACATGAGGTACATGAAATACGGGCAATACATGAAGTATATGAAGTACATGAAATAAATGAAGTACATGAAATACATGCAATACATGAAGTACATGAAATACAATTTAGTACATGAAATACATGAAGTACATGAAATACATGAAGTACATGAAATACAGTACATGAAATACATGAAATACATCAAGTACATGAAATACATGAAGTACATGAAGTACATGAGGTACATGAAATACGGGCAATACATGAAGTATATGAAGTACATGAAATAAATGAAGTACATGAAATACAATTTAGTACATGAAATACATGAAGTACATGCAATACATGAAATACAGTACATGAAATACATAAAATACATGAAGTACATGCAATACATGAAATACAGTACATGAAATACATGAAATACATGAAGTACATGCAATACATGTGCTGCATTTTAAAAATTAATTTATTTACAGCTTTAGCAACATCAGAACTCCTAAAATGTAATGCTTCCCCTGGCGCTGTACCCAGCAGTTTCTTGGCAAGTATAAAGCTATAACGGGTCACAATATAAATTTAATATTTCTACTGCACATAAAAAACTAACATTTCAGCAAGAATATTTAATAGCTATTCAGATGCTAAGCAAACTTCCAAGATGCTTCCTCTCCACAACAGTGGCCATGGCTGTGACTAATCAGCAGCAATACACATAACCGCAGCAGACTAGCTATAAGTGCTTGCAATAAACTGCACATCGTGATCCTATACTAAACAGGTGTCATCATAAGTAGATTCCTTCCAGCCATTAAAGCATTACATACTATAAATACATAACTAATTATCATTACTACAACATTATACAATATTGTTGGTTTTTTACAGCAGCCAGCTAGATTATACCGTATACCGTGTTTGCTATATCTTATCCATTATCACAAGTAGGCAACGGTTCTTATGTGAGCCTGCAGAAAGCTATGTACACTATTGAGACATTTTTTTAAAATTTTTGCATTATACCAAATATGGGCTAAAAACAGGTTATATATTCTGCAGCCGAATCTTTTTCTCATACAGAGAGAATGGCTGTGTTATTTGGAGAAGCTGTTTGAGAGTACATTTTATAGCCCTCTCAGACTTGGGGCATGCCTAGAAAAAAAATTCATTTGGGTCCCCCTAATAAAATAATTTTTCCCCAAATCCAAAATGGCTAGTGTGATTTTTTAAGCTAAAATTTAAACATGTTACAATTTGTCACTTGTAAAAGTAGAAAACCACCAAAAACTGCATCAAAACTGCATTTTTTTCCATTGACTGCACCACAACTGCACAGCGTGTTTCACCCTCAAGGCGACATTATCCTATATTTCACACGCAACCACACCTACCCAGTATATGTATCAAATTTCACCTTTTACCATAACCATGCTGCCTTTGTGGCCCTCACATAGTATTATGCTCCACAGGGGCCCAACCCACATTATAAGGTTCCTCAAGGACCAATACAGTATAGTATTTCACAGAGGTCCCCTGCACACTTTATAATGCACTCATACACTTTATACTGCTCTCTAGTGGCCCAAGAGAATTTATTATGCTCTCCAGTGGTTCCCCGACACTTTATAATTAGAGATGAGCAAACGGCGTTCGATCGAATTGATATTCGATCAAATATCAGGCCGTTCGAGGTGTTCAATTCCAATTGAACACCATGTGGCAAACTCACTAAAAATTCGATTCCCCTCCCACCTTCCCTGGCGCGTTTTTTTTCACCAATAACTGCGCAGGGGAGGTGGGACAGGAACTACGATAAGGTAGGCAGTGAAAAAAATCAGAAAAAGGAATTGGCGGCCGGAAACAGATAACCTCCAATTTAGACGAATAGTGGATTTACCATTCGACTAATTTGGGACTGTGAACTATATGAATGTGAGACAGGGACAGATCTACAGGCAGGGTTAGCTAGGGATAACCTTTATTGGCCAAATGCTCGTACAGTGGCCAATCAATGCTGGTTAATGCATTCCTATGGCTCGGAACTACTAAAGGAATAGCTGAGCTGAGCGTGTTAGTACTACTAAGGAATAGCGAGCTGAGTGTGCAGTGTGGGAGATTATCCTATTCACTACACAGCATGTACCCCATGGGTTTCAAAAGTGTCTGGCTGTGAGTGCCAGTGAGCGTTTTGTGCTCTCCGCGGCAAAACCGTTTTTTTTTTTTAACCAGACACAAAGTCAGACATGCAGGGGGCCACACAGTGGCTCAGTGGTTAGCACTGCAGCCTTGCAACACTGGAGTCCTGGTGTTCAAATCCCGCCAAGGGCATAAAACCATCTGCAAGGAGTTTGTATGTTCTCCCCGTTTTTGCATGGATTTCCATCCCATATTCCAAAGACATGCTGATAGGGAAAAATGTACATTGTGAGCTCTATGTGGGGCTCACAATCTACATTAAAAAAAAAAAAAAAAAAGTCGGACATGCAGGACTTTGTGTCAAGTTAAAAAAAAAACGTTTTTGCCACGGAGAGCACAAAACGCTCACCGCCACTCACGCCTGACACGGCGCTCAGTGCCGGACACGGTCTGCCAGGTTTCCGTCTTCTGTCGGCAGAAGACAGAAACCTGGAAACGGAGATCGGGCGCTGGTCTGAACCCAGTGTAAGTCATAAAATGTTTCTGCACTGTATTCAATGTAATGTTATCACTAGCACTCAGGGCCACCATCAGGAACCTTGGGGCCCCATACAGCCTAAGTGTCTGCCCCCCCCCCCCGCCGCCATTTTAAAACTACTTTAATTTGCGACATACCCATTCTGTATTACATTTCCCTTTATTTAGCAGCATTACAAGGCTTAATCAGATTCTATTTGCAGGTATAATCTGCTACGTGTGACAGCGCCTATAGAGAGCCAACACCACCTATAAGAGCTCTCCTAATAAATCCTCAGGGCTTATTCACATTGCGTTTTTGGCCTCCCTTGCCGGGATACGTTGGTAACCAGTCAGAATCAGCTGTCAACTAATCCCTGCACGAAGAACTGGCCATTAAAAAAAAGGGGGGCCTGCAGTTCTCCGTGCAGGGATAAGTGGGGAGCTGATTGTGACTGGTTACCAACGTATCCCGGCAAGGGAGGCCAAAAACGCAATGTGAACACTCCTTTAAAGTGAAAGTCCCACCCCCAAACAGGCTGCTATGCTAGTAACATAGCCGCCTACATCATTATTAATACAAAGCACACAGACCTTTGGAGGTATTGTGTGCCTTGTAGTTCTCCAGCTAAAAACTTATATATTATATATTATTGCCCCAGTTCCCTCTCCACAGTGCCGCACACCTGATGGCAAATTTAGCCCCACCCACTGTTATGTTGACTCCACCCATTCTCATTAATTTTTCATGTGCCCGCACACTGTATAATCCTCCTACAGTCACCCGTACATTATATGTCCCCCCTCTATTTCTCCCCCAGCTTCATATACACCCTTCATCTGCCCCCAGTTTCATGTCTCCCACCCAATCTCTGCCCCCAGATTCATGTCTGCCCATCCATTTCTGCCACCAGTTTCATGTCCCCCCCTCCATCTCTGCCCCCAGTTTCATGTCCCCTCCATCTCTGTCCTGTTTCATGTCCCCCATCTCTACCCCCAGATTCATGTCCCTCCATCTCTGCCCCCATATTCATGTCCCCTCCATCTCTGCCCCCATATTCATGTCCCCTCCATCTCTGCCCCCATATTCATGTCCCCTCCATCTCTGCCCCCATATTCATGTCCCCTCCATCTCTGCCCCCAGATTCATGTCCCCTCCATCTCTGCCCCCAGATTCATGTCCCCTCCATCTCTGCTCCCATATACATGTCCCTCCATCTCTGCCCACATTGTCATGCCGTCCTCTCCATCTCTGCCCCCAGTGTCATGCCGTCCTCTCTCTGCCCCCCGTTTCACGTTCCACATTACACTGACTGACTTACCTTCTCCTTCGTTCCCTCGCAGCTCTCTGCGCGCCTTTCTCTCACTGGCGCACAGTTATAGACGCGATGTGACGTCATCACATCGCGTCTACAAGCCAGTAGCGGAGGCGGCGAAGCGAGGAGCTGACACAGGTCAGCTCCTCGCTTCAGCCGCATATGTGACAGCGAGAGAGGCGCACAGCGGCGAAGCAAGGAGCTGAAAGGAGCTGACCTGTGTCAGCTCCTCGCTTCGCCGCCGGCTACTGGCTTGTAGACGCGATGGCTGAAGCGAGGAGCTGACCTGTGTCAGCTGCTCGCTTCGCTGCTGCCGCCGGCTACTGGCTTTTAGACGCGATGTGATCACATCGCGTCTACAAGCCAGTAGCAGCGGCGGCGAAGCGAGGAGCTGACACAGGTCAGCTCCTTGCTTCAGCCGCGTATGTCTTCAACTCAGATCTGCGTCCTCTGGATGCAGATCTGAGTTGAAATAGGACATACACAATGACTGCTACGGGCGCCAGGGGGCCGGCACACGGTGGCGGGCCAAAACCGGGGCCCCCCCCCCATTTTTCAATTTGGCCGGGCCCCTGACGCCAGTACCAGTAGTACTGGCCTATCGGCGGCCCTGCTAGCACTCGACGGTATTCAGTCCGGGGGGGGGGGAGCGTCTTTTGTTTGTCTGCCTCAGGCAGCAGAGAGGATAGGTTCACGTTTGCCTCCACATAATAACATCCTCTATTATAATGTCCTCCTGATTATGCCTACACGTTATCACTCCCTTCTGAATATGCTACGACCTTATAATATCTCCCCCCTGGTGCCTTCTTAGTATAATGCATCAAAGAAAAAAAATAATACTCCCCTCGCCGCATTCCCCTACAATCCTCCCCTGATTCTGAGGCAGGCATTGTCACTACATGGTGTCTACTGCCTCCAAGACACTGGGAGCAAGAGATCAGGGTGAAGCAGGGAGCACACACAAATGATTTGAAGATGATATACCTGGACATTTCCAGGACAGTGGGTGGCATACTTTAATGATTTCTTGTTTATTGCTACATATATTTGTATATATTTAACTCAACTTTGCAATAATGTAAACTGATAAACATAGAGATTTTGTTGCCCAAGTAGGCAGGCTTCTACATATTGGTTCTCAGAGTAAATGCAGTAAACTGAAAACTCTGGATAAAGATCTAATGCGATAGGAGTCGCTGAAGAGCTGCAAATACTCCAGTGCAGGCTTTTCCAGGGCCGTCTGTCTCATTACTTTACATGATGCTGTGACTACATCTAGCAAGCTGTGAGCTGGAATCCTGTGAATGGAGTTAAAGCTATAAACAATGCAACTCTCCAGAGCAAGGGGAGGCTTCAAACCAGGATTTACAGAGAGCTGTGCTGAGCCATAGAGGAAGTAGAGGCTGCAGAAAGGCTGCTTAGTAATGGAGGCATGACTGCTCTTGTCACTACCCCCTCTTTCTGTGTTTACAGCCGCTCCAGTTTTGCAGCTGCTGAATCTTTGCAGAGGTTGTGGCGTATTGTTGATGTCTGATATTTGGGTGAGAGACATGAGTTTTGCTTCATGTCTACATCACAAGGTAATGTTTATGTTTCTTAATTCTTAGAGGAGTCAGAGCAGCTTTATATGCCTCCATTGCATGGTTATAGACCACATAATAGTCAAGTAACTGTTGCTTGATTCTGATATGATAAGTGGCATGTTTATGGTAAAATTTCATTTCTTAAAAATGTGGTCTGCCTAAGCATTATATTCCTCAAGCACCCAGGGCATGACTCCATAGTTGCATCAAGATTTACTAATAGTTAGACATGCATTCTGAAATCTTGCAAGATTTCTCACAGTGGATGGATGATAAATCTGTCATTTCTTTAGACCAGGGGTCAGCAGCCTTCGGCACTCTAGCTGTTGTGAAACTACAACTCCCAACATGCTCCATTCACTTCCATGGGAGTTCCAAGAACAGCAGAGCAAGTACATACCTCCCAACCATCCCGATTTTCGTGGGACATCCACGATTTCGGTGACATGTCCCGGTTGGAGGGAGGTATGTCCCGATTTCAACTCAGATCTGCGCCTGGAGGACGCAGATCTGAGTTGAATACATACGCAACTAAAGCAAGGAGCTGTCACAGCTCAGCTCCTTGCTTTGCCGCTGCACTCCGGCTAGTGGCTGTGTAGACACAATGTGATGATGTCATATCGCACCTACAACTGTGTTAGCGCGACTGCGGAGAGAGCGGCGGGGGAGCGAGGAAAAGGTGAGTTTAAGTGGTTTTTGTGTATAGACATTGAGGTGGAACATGAAACTGGGGGCAGAGATGTGGGGACATGAATCTGGGGGAAGAGATGGGGGGACATGAATCTGGGGGAAGAGATGGGGGGACATGAATCTGGGGGAAGAGATGGGGGGACATGAATCTGGGGGAAGAGATGGGGGGACATGAAACTGGGGGAAGAGATGGGGGGACATGAAACTGGGGGAAGAGATGGGGGGACATGAAACTGGGGGAAGAGATGGGGGGACATGAAACTGGGGGAAGAGATGGGGGGACATGAATCTGGGGGAAGAGATGGGGGGACATGAATCTGGGGGAAGAGATGGGGGGACATGAATCTGGGGGAAGAGATGGGGGGACATGAATCTGGGGGAAGAGATGGGGGGACATGAATCTGGGGGAAGAGATGGGGGGACATGAAACTGGGGGAAGAGATGGGGGGACATGAAACTGGGGGAAGAGATGGGGGGACATGAATCTGGGGGAAGAGATGGGGGGACATGAATCTGGGGGAAGAGATGGGGGGACATGAAACTGGGGGCAGATGAAGGGTGTATATGAATCTGGGGGAGAGATAGAGGGGGGACATATAATTTATGGGTGACTGTAGGAGGATTATACTGTGTGGGGGCACATGAAAAATGAATGAAAATGGGCGGAGTCAACATAAAAGTGGGTGGAGCTAAATTTGCCGCTGGGCATTTTTTCCCTCTTTCGGTTCTTCAAAAGTTGAGAGGTATGCAAGTGTGCTTGCTGGGAGTTGTAGTTTTACCATAGCGGGAGTGTTGAAGGTTTCCTACCCCTACTTTAGACTATATAGTCTACTTTTTTTTTTTTACCAGCTTTTAGTTAGTTTACTTTGAGCCAGAATGTTAAGACACAATTTTGGTGCATCTGGGCAGATTTAAAGGGGTTATATGGTCCCAAAATAATTTTTCATACTGATGACCTATCTAAAGCATAGGTGTGTTGGAAATGTCAGCAATGAATGAGAGGCATGTGGAGCTGCTCTTATTACAGTAACAGGAGCAGTTCTGCAATTCCCCAGAACCATTGCTATGCTGCACCACTATTACATGAATAGGAGCAGCTGCCCAAACTCCCTGCTGTAACTTCAGATGCTCAGAGGCTGCTGGAGCAGCTGATTTTTTTTTTTTTTTAAAGTGTAGATTGTGAGCCCCATATAGAGCTCACAATGCACATTTTTCCCTATCAGTATGTCTTTGGAATATGGGATGGAAATCCATGCCAACATGGGGAGAACATACAAACTCCTTGCAGGCGGTTTTATGCCCTTGGCAGGATTTGAACACCAGGACTCCAGCGCTGCAGTCCTAACCACTGAGCCACCGTGTGGCTCCCTCTGGAGCAGCTGATTTGTACTGGATCCAGGTGTCAAATCCTCACAGATCACATACTGATGAACTATGCTGTGCACACATAATTGGTATATAAAAAAAAAAATCTCTCAAGGATGCAGGGTTGTTTAGAAATGAATGCTTAGATTCTATTTTTCATATCTGACATAATTTATTTCATGTGCGAATAGCTTCATAACGCATTTCCCTATTCAGGTGATTCCAAGGTATTAGTATTTTTTTGCTTTTCTTTTCCCACCATGACAGCACCAAACACTGGAGAAATTGAATCTAATAGGAACAGGAACAGGAACAAAAGGGATTAAAATGCCCACATTGCCCCTCCCCAGCGTGATACCACCAGAACTAGCGTTGCGCGGCGTGCTGGATTGCGAATTCCACCTAGCAGCAGCACCCTCCGGTGTTGGCTCATTCATTCGAGCCGGCTACGGAGGGGAAAGCCGCAATCCGCGATGGTCGCGCGGACCCCCCAACGTGTGAACTAACCCTAATACTGCCTGCAAGGCTCTTTGTGACCTTCCTTCAGGGTAAATTAGCCTTTGGTCCTGATTTGGAGAGAATCCTTGAAAGAGCTGCTGATAAGAAAAAAAGTTTCCTGGAGGATAAATTTTCTAAACCTAGGAAACATTTTCATCCCTTCAGATTTGGAAATAAGGATTGTAGAGGCAGGGCTGTTGGAGTTATCCCAAGGGGATGAAGGAAGAGGTTTCTTCCTTAACCCATATCAACAACCCAAGCAGCAATGAAGTCCTACAGGTGGAGGGTAAGGGGGGGAGGGGGACTTTTTCTCCAAAGGTGGAAGTCTGTAACACAGAATCCTTGGATTTTAAGAACTTTAAGGGGAGGTTATATATTATAATTTGTCCCCCCACCTCCTTTTAAGATATATTCAGACATTTCCCCACACCCCTCTTTTTCAGGAGAGGATGAAGGAAGGAGTAAAAAAAAAATCTTATTTTGTTAGATGCTGTGTCCCTGTTCCACTATCTAGTACAGAAGCCAAATGGGTCTTCCAGGACAATTATAAACCTCAAGTTCCTGAACAAATTCATAGTCAATAAATGTTTCAAAATGGAAACTATTGCTCTTATTCAGTCTTATTCCAATCAACCAGTTTCATCAAAAATATCTCAAATTTGCTCTTTCTGTCACCTCCAGTTTGTCATTCTTCTCTTTGGGATATCTTCAGGTTCCAAACTCTTCACAAAAATCATTGTAGAGGTCACTGTGTTCCTCAGACTAAAAAATATCAGAATAGTGCCATATCTAGACAACAGCAAATTTCAATCCTCTTTTGCAGCAGTATATCCAATATACGATAAAACTACTGGAAGATTGGATCATCAAGTGGGAGAAATCTGACCTACTCCCAGTACCAACAAAAAAATTCTGCTAATGACTAGATTTTCAGAGACAGATAAACATCTTACCAGAAGAGAAAAATGAGGCAATTCTCCACAATCTTGCATTTTTTCAGAAAAAAAATTCTTCTGTTCTGTCAGGGATGCAATGTCTATCCTAGATCTCATGATTTCTTGTATTCCAGCAGTGGCTTTGAGTCAGTTCCGTTAAACTTAACTTCCATTAAATCTTGGAACCGTTCTCAACGAACACTGGACAAGAAGATGTTCTTGCCAAAACTGGTCCATCACTCTCTGGACTTGATGGCTCCAGGCTTAAATTCTGAATAGAGGGGTCCATTGGTTCAATAGTCCGGCGATAAACCTGACCATGGACATAAATGCCTGGGGTTGGGGTTCACAAGAACATCTACTTCAGAGCACTGGTCCCCAGTGAGTGTTCATTAATCAAACTACAGATTGGTATCTTCAGTTCTTATCCGAGTAGATTTTCCACTGGGCGGAAAAGAATGTTCTTTCCATCTCGGCAGTCCACCTAAAAGGAAAGGTGGATTATACAAGCAGGAACTATCTGGACCTGAGGAAATGGTCTCTGCATCAAGAGGTCTTTGCTCTTGAACAGAAAAAGTCTTCGATAAATGCCTTAACCCAAAAACGATCTTGGCTCAGTATGTTCAAAAGATCTAGCTGTGGATAGATAGCAATAGAGCCGTTTTTTATAATCTTGGATGACAGGGTAATATTGAAAACAGACCCTGCATTTCTGTCTAAAGTGGTGTCAAATTTCCATAGGTCCCTGGATGTAGTCCTTCTATTCTTTTGCACTAACCCCAAGTTCGGTAAGGAATAGGAGTCCCATGCTCTCAACATCCATTGCTGCATACAGATAGCCCTTGAAGACTGGATACAAACCTCTATGTTCAGTATCAAGGGTCCACCAAAGAAAAAAAAAAGCTTTGACAGGTATGTTCACACAGCGGAAAATGGATTTCGCATGTGAACATACCGCGTGGTTAGCCACGACGGAATGCTGATGTAGTGCACCGGCATCCCGTCGTGGCATTCCACTCCAGAATGAATGAATGGGCCTAATCAGGAGGGAGTCTCGTACCCCGGCTAAGTCAGCTGCAGAATCTGCGGCAAGATAGGCCATATCACTTCTTTTTTCCGCTACTAACTAGCAAAAAAAAGAAGCGAGTGGCTCCCATTGAACTCAATGCGAGCTGTTTTGGCAAGCGGATTTTGAGGCAGATTCCGCGTCAAAATCCGCTGCCAAAAAACTGTGTGAACATACCCTAAAACATCTATCACTAGGAGGCTCAAGATAGAAAAATGTCTTGCAAGATGTGGCCCCCACCCCCCTACTAAATATGGTATGGAATTTCTCCAGTGTTTGGTTCTGTCATGGTGGCATGGTTTTCAGTAGCCCCCATTACAACATCATGAACGTAGTCACTATTACCTCCCTTTGTGGGGAGATGGGCCTTTTAATCTCTTTGTGTTCCTGATCTAATTAGGTTCAATCTTACTGGTTTTGGCGCTGTCATGGAGGCTAGGTTCATATCTGTATCAGAGTCTTCGCTTGAGAATAATTCTAACTTTTGCGACACATTGTACTTTATGTTGGTGGTAAATTTTGGTTATTATGGATAAGATGTAAATGATTCAAATGGATTGTAGCTCTCTAACAAAAAATCCAGCCTGAATGACTCGCCAAACTTAACAGAGACCGTTAAGGTGGGTCAAATGATAAAGTCTTTATCTGTTGTCACAAATTGCGTCTATTGGTCAGTAGACGCTGACTAGCCAATAGCAGTGAGTGAAGTGGACGGAAGCCCCACTATTGGCTAATTTTATTTATTTTATTTAGGGATTTAATTGTATTAACAAAGTGTTTTATTATTATTATTATTATTATTATTATTATTTATTATGATACAGTATGTTTCATTTATATTATTATTATTATTTATTTATATAGCACCATTAATTCCATGGTGCTTTACATTTGGGGGTTACATACAGTACACAAAATATACAGGCAGATATAAAACTAACAGTGACTGACTGGCACAGTGGGGTAGAAGGCCCTGCCCACGAGGGCTTTACAATCTATGGGGGAAGGGGGTAGAGACAGAAGGAGAGGGGGAGACTGTACAGATGGCAGTGTGATGATAGTGTCATTGGAGGTTGTAGGCCTTCCTGAATAGATGAGTCTTCAGGGCCTTATTGAAGCCTGTGAGTGTGGGGGTCAGTCTTATGTGCCTTGGTAAAGAGTTCCAGAGTATGGGGGGTGCACGGGAGAAATCTTGGAGACGGTTGTGTGAGGAGCAGATGAGAGCAGAGTGGATTAGGAGGTCATTGGAGAATCTGAGGTTACATGTGGGCAGGTAGCGGGAGATTAGGTTGGAGATATATGGAGGGGACAGGTTGTGGATGGCTTTGTATGTTAGCGTTAGTAGCTTGAACTCAATTCTCTGGGCTATGGGTAGCCAGTGGAGGGACTGGCAGAGGGGAGCAGCTGATGAAGATCGGGGGAGAGCTGAATTAAGCGAGCAGCGCAGTTTAAGGTGGACTGGGGGGGTGAGGGTGTTAGCTGGGAGTCCATGGAGAAGGGTGTTGCAGTAATCTAGGTGGAAGATTATGAGGGCCTGGACGAGTGTCTTAGTCATTTCAGCGGTGAGGAAGGATGGATGTTCTTGAGTTGGAGGCGGCAGGAAGTGTTGAGGGTTTGAACATGTGACTTGAAGGATAGGTCGGGGTCCAGTGTTACTCCAAAGCATCGGGCCTGTGGGACAGGGGTAAGTGTGGTTCCATTGACTTTGATAGATAGGTCGCATGGAGGGGCCATACGGGGTGGGGCAAAGATGATGAGCTCCGTTTTCTCCATATTAAGTTTGAGAAAGCTGGGGGGGGGGGGGGGGAGAAGGATACAGATGTTAAACAATCTGGAACTCTGGCCAGCAGAGAGGTAATGTCTGGTCCAGAGATGTATATTTGGGTGTCAACAGCATAACTATGGTACTGGAAACCATGAGATTCTATGAGTTGGCCCAGGCCAAGGGTGTAGATGGAGAACAGGAGGGGTCCTAGGACGGAGCCTTGGGGGACACCTACAGCGAGAGGGCGTGGTGGGGACGTGGTGTGCGAGTGGGAGACGCTGAATGTGTGGTTGGTGAGGTATGAGGAGATCCAGGAAAGGGCCAGGTCTGAGATACCAAGGGATGAGAGAATTTCTAACAGGAGGGAGTGGTCGACTGTGTCAAAGGCAGAGGAGAGGTCAAGGAGGAGGAGGACAGAGTAATGGCGCTTGGCTTTGGCAGTTAGCAGGTCATTAGTGACTTTTGTTAAGGCAGTTTCAGTGGAGTGACGGGGTCTGAAGCCTGACTGTAGTCTGTCAAAGAGCAGGTTGGACGAGAGATAGGAGGAAAGTGTTTTTATTATACTTCTGGGTCCTTTCAGAGGCCCAATCCCTGGCCTCAGCAGTCCTTGTGACTTGTGATATCACACGTGGTCTAAAGATGCCAGAGAATGTGCATCGGAAGCTTTTACTGCACCTCCCCTAGCCATCCATTTATTATATTTTTAGGTATGAGAAAATTCCAAAGTTAAACGGTAGTTAACGGTAGCAATTCCCAAAAATATTCAATTCGGCTGAAAATTTGGAACAAATCCAACTTATGGCTTGCATTGTAAACTTTAATTGGTATATTTTGTTTTCTAGACTCTGAAGTAGACCTTTCAACGCCCACAATGAGCATTCTACGGTATTTAACAACACATTTGAAAAAATCTGTCTATTCAGTGACCATGATGAGCATTAAAAAATGATTAAAATCTGGGGAATCAAGTTTTGGGTCTCGTGCCTAATTATAGCATTCTTTTTTCTCTTGGTGACACTCCAGGTAAGAAAATAATTTTATTTATGAATTTATTTCTTTATTATTCTTACTTGCATAGCACCAACATATCCCATAGTGCTTTACAGGCTTAGTACATCTTACAGAACATTAAATGGTACCATTATGAAGTGCAATTTGTCCCAGAAAAATTAAACTATCATACAGCTCTGTGAATGGAAAAATAAAATAAATTATGACTTTTTTTGGAGGCAGAGAATAAAAAACAAACATACAAAAATGACTATGGTTCGAAAAGGTGAATGAAGAGGGTTTTTTAAATATAGGTTTATTAATGCTTTTAATGAGCAGCTTGTTTTGCACCTTTAGGCTAAGCACTAAAGCGCTGCGGGAAGAACCGCTGCGTGAACGCATTGCAGTTATTTCCACAGCGCTTTTAAGAGAAAGTTCCCAGAGTTTTCCTCTGCGGACTTTCTCTTAACATTATATCTACGGGAAAGCCGCCGGCATTTCCATAGATATAATTGACATGCTGCAATTTGCAAAGCTGCAACGGCTTTGCAAATCGCAGCTGTCCACGCTGCGAACTTTTCCGCAAAGTGGGGATGGGATTCGCATGAATCCCATCCACTTTGCCTGTACTGTACAATGCCATGTTTCTTCACATAGCGTCTCCACTGCGGGCAAATCGTGGCGTTTCCGGTCCGTGGGGCCCCAGCCTTAAGGCTGAGTTCGCACAGAGTTTTTTGGTCAGTAATCTGCCTCAAAATTCAAAAAAATGCCTCACCGTACAGTCCTATGTAATCATTTTTTTATTTTTTTTTCTGCTAGTGGATTTTACATGTCCATTCTTCAGGTGGATTCCGCCTCAGAAAATCAATACAAGTTAATGGGAGGCGGAAAAACCACTAGTGTTTTTTGGCGCATTTTTTGGCAAAAAAACTCCTCAAAAAACGCCAGGCGAAATTTTCCACCTCCCATTGACTTGCATTGATTTTTTTTTTTCAGGCGAAAACACTTCAAGAAACGCTTCCAAAAACTCCTAAAGAATTTTCCAGACCAAAAAACTGTATGAACTCAGCCTTAGACTAAGGCTCCATGTAGCAAGCCGAAGTCCAAATGCTCTGTGCGAAAAACCATGGAGGAAACTGCAGTGTTTTTCACAGAAAGTTCGAAGACGAAAACTTTCTTTCTGCTTCTGTTATACCTATACAGAAAACACCTGCGTTTCTGTAGGAAGAATTGACATGATGCAATTTACAAAATCATGATCATATTTTCAATCGCCAAATTTCCGATGTGGATTTTTTTTCTGTAATGTGTGGCAGGGATTAACCAAAATCCCATCCACCATGCAGGTACTATAACGTTTACACTATGGAGGCATTTTTGGACAGTGTAAAGGCAGCCCTACAAGGCACTGGCTTTAGCTTGATACTGGCCTAGTCATTTTTTTTTGTATTTTTTTTTTTCCCGTTATTTCATACCAAAAACTGATACTATTTTATTTTTCTAAGAATATGCCTATTGTTTTTTGCAGGACAAGTTCTAGTGTTTAATAGCACCATTTTGGGGAACATGTCATTGATTTAACCTTTTTTTAACTCTTTCTAGAAGAGAATGAAAAGACAAATTTATGCTTCGAGTCGATATGATTACAGTGATACAAAATAATATTTTATTGTGTCTGTATATATAAATTTATTTTAAACTTATTGCCTCTCCAAGGCCATAACTTTCTTATCTTTTTAACAATGGAATTGACAACTATATCGGTTGGGTCTTTAAGCACGTAACAATACACAATATGTATATTTTATTCTTTATATCTGTTTTTTATGCAAAACGTTTTGGTGAGAAATGTGTTTTTGTTTTTTTGATATTAAATTTGAACTCGAAGGGGACACTTTTCAATCACTTACATAATACTTTTCACTAGTTATGTAATGCGATGTATTATTCTGTCTGTATCAAACTGACAGGTAGTATATGCTTAATGGCATATACTGTAGTCCAATCTAGGGGCCTTAATTAGGCCCAGGCTACCATGTAATAGCATTGTCACCTCGCAATTGTATTTGTGTGTGTGCCGATGCTTGACAGAGGCCTCTTTCCCTCAGGAACCAATTAAACACCATGGTTGCCATTGACCGTGGGCTCTAAAGAGTTTTCTGATCCTGAGTATGAAGAGCAGGTACCTGACTGTGCTTCACACAGAACTCCCATGCTGGGCTCTGATGCGTACACCATAAAAATACATATGAATCAGAATAAAGCCCGAGTGACCATTGTAAAAAAAAAAAAAAAGATAGTAAAGGTTAGTATTATTAATTATAGGCATAATTACTTTTCCTGAGACTCCCTCTGAGCCCCAGTGTTGCCAGCAGTACTGAGTTTGTCAGGATTGTCCAGAATTTTCACTAACCATCCTCACCATTGCTTTCCATTATGGGCAGAAACCTCTGTTATGGTTCTGAGTGAAGACAAAAATATGTATTTTCATAATCATATTCACAATTTTCTTTATGCACAGGTGGTAGTAGAACTGGGTAATTTTGAAAAGCAGAAGGTGAACTCGCTTGTACAAGATGCCAACCAACAGAAACAATCCAGCTCATTGCTGAAAGGACTACATGAATCCATCTTCTATAGAAAATTAGACCATGGAGTGGGCACTTATCCCATTATGCTGTGGTGGTCACCACTGACTGGTGAAAATGGAAGGCTGGGTCAATGCGGAGGAGAGACTTGCTTTTTTACTATAAACAGAACATACCTTCAGAACCCCATGACGAAAGCTATTCTGTTTTATGGTATGATAATTTTTTCTTAACAATGTTACATATTTTAGTTGACCGTTTTAGAGGCAGAAAACGCATCATAGGTGTGGCGCTTGTAAGTGTAATGAGCCTTGCATTCGTCAGCAGGACATGATTCGGAGATGTTTTTAATATCTGTATATCCTGATGTATGAACAGAAATGTTCCCATTTACTGAAGAATAATAAGTGGCTGATGGACACCAAACCTTGCTGTCATATATAGTAAAGGCATGTCTGTAAGTGTTGGCACCCGTGAAAGTATTTCTCCCTGAAAATTATTCCAGTTACACATGTTTTGTTATACACATGTTTACTCTCCTTGTGTGTATTGGAACAGCACATAAAAATTTAGAAAAAAAAAGGCAAATTAGACATTCAACAACTCACACAAAACTCCAAAAATAGGCCAACAAATTTGTTGGCACCTTCTCAAAACTGTGAGTTAATAACTTTGTTTTAAGCATGTGATGCTCTCTCAAACTTACCTGTGACAAGTAACAGGTGTGGGCAATATAAAAATCACACCTGAAACCAGATAAAAGTTGACTAAATCTTTACATTATATATTTGGAAGCTAAACCCCTCATAGAAGTTAGCAAGGAATATAGTGAGCATTTTGACCTCACAGCTGATTCACAGTTTATATTAACGTTGGGACATAAAAATATTAATAAACCATAAATTTAGCTCCAGGTTTTTTTTTACAAGGTGTTAAACTGTGGTGTGTTTTTTCTTCTTTATTATACAATTTCTCCTGAACAAAGAAATGTCTCATATATGGTCATAAAATACTGTATGGGTACGTGGTGGGGCTCAGAATAGAAAGCACTATTTTGCTTTGTAGGGCATATTTTGCTGAAATAATTTTTGGATGCCATGTCACATTTGCAAAGCCCCTAAAGTACCAGTATAATGGAAATCTTCAAAAAGTTACCCCACTTTAGGAAGCTACAGCCCTCCAAGGGATATCTCAAGGGCTATTACCATTTTGAGCCCAAAAGTGCATTCCATAAATTTAATGTACAAAGTGAAAATTTAAATTTTTAAAGAAATATGAAATTTCAATGCCCAATATGTTATGCCAATATGTTATGCTGACTTTTTGTCATCAGAGACCTGCACTCCTAAAACTATTACATCCAGAGTACACAAAAAAGTTGCATATGTGGGCATAAACTGCTCTTTGGCCTAATAGCAGGGCTTCAGAAGATAAGGAACACTATGCTTTTTTTTTATTTTTTTTATTTTTTTTATTTTTATTTTAGCTTGAATTACTGA